>NC_061108.1:128141314-128216314 GCF_015104395.2 Macrobrachium nipponense
GTGAACGAGATGAATTATGTTAAAGAAATAATAGTTTATAATGCGAATATTTCAGACCATAATGTCATAGAATTAACAGTTCATTCCAAATTCCAAAGCAAGTGAAAATAGAGATAAGCAAGAAATGAAAAAGTGGGAAGGATATGGAAAATACAACTTCTACAGTAAAAAATATAAAATGGTCAGAAAAATTAATGAAGAATTAAACAAAGATTGGGATAACATTTCGTAAGTGATGACATAAGGGTAAATAAGGAGATATTATATAAAAATATTGGAGAAAATAGTGGAAAAAATATATACCGAAGAAAGAAAAGTAAACATCATTCATGCATACCAAGAGACAGAAGGATCTTGTTCCAGAAAATCAGAAAGTGGAAAAAAGGTCTTGCAAAAGAAAAAAATGCATGGAAAGTTATAGAACTAAAAAGTAAGATAGAAAATGCAGAACAACAAAAGATTATACAATCAAAAGAAAATGAAAAACGGGACTTGGAAGAAAAAACCCTATTAAATATCAAGCAAAACCCCAAACTATTATACTCATATGCGAAGAAGATGAATAAAAAAGAAGAATAGAAATAGGCCCTCTGAGAATTGAATGGGAGATTAACGAATGAAAAAAAGGAAATTTGCAACATACTGGCAGAACGATATAAGAGAGAATTCACCCCTAGAATAGATAATGAAGATAATGATATAGAAGTCAAGGGATGAAAAATTAGTGAATATTTAGGCTGACATAGATATTAATGAAGCTGATATTGTGCAGGCTATTAATGAAATTAAAAATGGAGCTGCTGCAGGGCCTGATGGAATTCCTGCTATTTTGTTAAAGAAAGTAGTTCATTCTATCGCAAAGCCACTTGCAATATTATTAAGACAAAGTGTAGATACAGGCAAGATTTATGATGAGCACAAATTAGCATATATTAACCCCTACTTTCAAAAGTGGATCAAGACTAGAGGCAAGTAATTATAGGCCTGTGAGTCTAACATCACATATTATGAAAGTGTATGAAAGGGTAATGAAGAAAAATATTATGAAACATTTAATAAAAAATAATTTGTTTAATAAAGGACAACATGGTTTCGTACCCGGAAAAAGTACACAAACCCAACTGTTAGTCCACCGTGAGAACATATTCAAAAATATGAAAAGCGGAAATGAAACAGATGTGTTTGATTTTAGACTTTGCAAAAGCTTTTGATAAAGTAGACCATAATATATTAGCGAAGAAAATTAGAAAACACAATATCGTGGATAAAGTAGGAAGATGGTTAAAAGAATTTTTACACAACAGAAAACAGATAGTTATTGCAAACGACGAGAAATCGGATGAAGTCAAGGTAATATCCGGTGTGCCGCAAGGTACGGTGTTAGCTGCAATACTGTTTGTTATTATGATTGAAGACATAGACAATAATGTGAAGGATTCGGTAGTGAGTAGTTTCGCAGATGACACAAGAATAAGTAGAGAAATTACTTGTGATGAAGATAGGAACGCTCTACAAAGAGACCTTAACAAAGTATATGATTGGGCAGAGGTAAATTAGGATGGTATTTAACTCTGATAAATTTGAATCAATAAATTATGGAGACAGAGAAAGAAAGCTATATGCATATAAGGGACCTAATAATGAGACCATCACAAATAAGGAAGCAGTTAAAGAACCTTGGTGTGATGATGAATAGGAACATGTTATGCAATGATCAAATAGCAACTCTTGTTGGCAAAATGTAAAGCAAAACGGGAATGTTGTTACGGCACTTCAAAACAAGAAAAGCTGAACACATGATTATGCTTTATAAAACATATGTTCGTAGTCCACTTGAATATTGCAATATGATATGGTACCCACACTATCAAAAGGATATTGCACAAATAGAGAGTGTACAAAGGTCCTTTACAGCTAGAATAGAAGAAGTTAAGGACCTAGACTACTGGCGGGAAAGACTATACAATTCTTAAAATTATATAGTCTAGAAAGGAGAAGAGAAACGCTACATGATAATTCAGCATGGAAACAGATAGAAGGAATAGCAGAAAATATCATTGAACTAAAAATATCAGAAAGAGCAAGCAGAGGTAGATTAATAGTGCCCAAAACTATACCATACCGGAAAAATAAGGAAAGCCCACAGGACATTAATCCACTACGCACCAGCATCGATAATGCAGCGTCTATTCAATGCGTTGCCAGCTCATCTGAGGAATATATCAGGAGTGAGCGTAGATGTGTTTAAGAATAAGCTCGACAAATATCTAAACTGCATCCCAGACCATCCAAGATTGGAAGTGCAAAATATACCGGAAGATGTACTAGCAACTCTCTGGTAGACATTAGAGGTGCCTCACACTGAGGGACCTGGGGCAACCCGAACAAGATGTAAGGTCTGTAAGGTAAGGTAAGGTCTCTCTCTCTCTCTCTCTCTCTCTCTCTCTCTCTCTCTCTCTCTCTCCTGTCTTTTTTTGACATTTATCCAGTTGTAAGAAATTTCATTGCTTTTAGGAAGGTATTGCTCTTAAATAGTGCATTCTCTCTCTCTCTCTCTCTCTCTCTCTCTCTCCTCTCTCTCTCTCTCTCTCTCTCTTTCTTTTATTGACATTTATCCAGATGTAAGAAATTTCCTTGCTTTTAGGAAGGAATTGCTCTAAAATAGTATATCTCTCTCTCTCTCTCTCTCTCTCTCTCTCTCTCTCTCTCTCTCTCTCTGACATTTATCCAACCTACTGTAATACCTTATAGCCTTACTCGCCTCCTGTAGCACCGCAGCGGCTGATCCCCAAGACAAACATCACCGTCAGTCAGCTTATTTGCCCCCACTGCCAAGGCAGAGTCAGTCAGACAGTCAGTGGTCTTCTGTCCCGTCTTTATTTCTGCCTCTTGGCTCAGGAGGAGGCCCTCAGTGGGTCCTGAGGAGGCCAAAGGCGGAAGGAAGAAGGCTTTCCTCGCAGAATCGCAAATGTAAACAAACTCAGTCTCGACCCTTTGAAATTTTCTTTGGAAAAAAAACGAAAATAAATGGACGGTGGTGGTGGAGAGAGAGAGAGAGAGATTTGAGCAAAGAGGATTCACGAAAATAAATTCATGTAAATACACTGAGAGAGAGAGAGAGAGAGAGAGAGAGAGAGAGAGAGAGAGAGGAGAGAGAGTTTTAGCAAAGGAGATTCACTAAAGTAAATACATGTAAATGCAGAGAGAGAGTGTTTTGTTTTAGAAGAACACTCTTTATATAAGCAGTGCGCATGCGTTTTGAGAGAGAGAGAGAGAGAGAGAGAGAGAGAGAGAGAGAGAGATACGAATGCAGTGAAGGAGGCCTCGGAGATGATCCTTGATCCTCCCGATGAGGATGGGCCGGTGTCCTGCTGAACAAACTCGACAACATCTGGAGAGTTTTAACGACAGTGATACCTTTGGACGGAAGCTGAATGCTTCCAAGGTAATTCGTACTTCGCATGAGAGAGAGAGAGAGAGAGAGAGAGAGAGAGAGAGAGAGAGAGAGAGAGAGAGAGATATTTGGGCAGAGGGGATTCAGAAAAATAAATGCATGTAAATACAGAGAGAAAGAGAGATATTTTTTTTTTTTTTTTGTAATCTCCAGTGCACTTCTTAATACAAATGTTACAAGACCAAATTTGGCTGCCGTGGAGGTTTTGTATGTAAAACTGATAATTATAATACCCAGACACGTGTTTTACCCAAGTTACGTTAAATAATTCGCACTCTATTCATCATGGATAATTATAATACGGAGTAATTTGCGTACTTATCAATCATATGTACGCACATTTTTTCTCCTCGCCTATGGGATACAATGCGCTCAAGTTCATTCTCATATGCCAACATACATGTGAAGTCTATTTATTGAGTACGGCAATCATTGTAAACGCACATGTTAATCTTACACATTTCAAGTGGAGTGTACAATCACTGATATGTAATTTTACACGAATGCGTATGTCGCCAATAGTATTCCTTCAGCTTGCAAAGAACAAGCAGATGTTTGTGTCTGATGTGACGACCAGTTTGTTACGAAGGGGGCGGCGGAGTGGTAACTTGTTACCAGAGGAAAACCCTTAGCCATATAATTGCACAGTTCATTGTCAGGTGAGATTAAAAGGAAACTGGAGGTGGAGCAGGTAAAAGGAAAAACCCTGGAGGAAGATGGAAGGAGCGGGACCAGAAAAAGAGAGAGAGATATATATCCCGAATTTCAAAAGGAAGAGATACGCGAACACCTGGCGTTTTCGTCTTGTTTGTGAGGCGCGCTGGTGGCTGATTGGACGTTTGTTCGCCTTGCTTGCTTGCGTCGATGTTTTCTGCGTTCGGAGATTGACGCTTTTAAGTGGAAAGGTTTTTAGGATTTGGAGCTTAAATGGGGAACAAGTCAAAGGTCGATTTTGATATTACATTTATTTCGGACTCCGCTCTTTTGGTCAATATGGATGAATTCGTATCAGTTTGCATAGGGAGTAAGTTAAAGGTCTATTTTGGTACTGTATTTTATTTTGGATTCCGCTCTTTTGTACCATATGGATGAATTCATATTAGCTTAAATAGGGAGTAAGTCAAAGGTCTATTTTGGTATTGTATTTTATTTTGGATTCCGCTCTTTTGTACAATATGGATGAATTCGTATTAGCTTAAATAGGGAGTAAGTCAAAGGTCTATTTTGGTATTGTATTTTATTCTGGACACCGCTCTTTTGTACAGTATGGATGAATTCTAGGAATGTAAAGTTTTGAAAATTACAGTGAGTTACTTCCATCGGGATTAATGATAATAATTACAGTTATAATATTCATTTCTCCCTCCTTTCATTGAAGGTGGTGATCACAGAATACGTTTCTTTCCTTTGCTTTGTGCATGTACCCAACTGAAGTCGTAATCTTCATGAGCGGACCACTGCAAACGTTCCTTCCGCAGATCTGATTGTAGCAACGGAAACGTTTCTTGTCTCTACCTGGCACGGATCGCCGGAAACGTCTTTCCTTTCCTGCGTGCAGATAAAAGAAAACGTTTTATCTTCTTTTCGTGTGTGCGGATCACTGAAAACGTTTCCTGCTTTTCCTACGTACGAATCACTGAAAACGTTTCCTGCCTTTCCTACCTGCGAATCGCTGAAAACGTTTCCTACCTGCGAATCGCTGGAAACGTTTCCTGCTTTCCTACGTGCGAATCGCTGAAAATGTTTCCTGCCCTTCCAGCGCTCTGATCACTAAAAACGTTTCCTGCCTTTTCTACGTACGAATCACTGAAAACATTTCCTGCCATTCATTCCTGCGTGTGAATCGCTGAAAACGCTTCCTGCCTTTACTACGTACGAATCACTGAAAATGTTTCCTGCCTTTCCTGCGCTCTGATCACTGAAAACGTTTCCTTCCTCTACCATGTACGTATTACCGGAAACCTTCTTCCCCTTCTTATGCACAAATCACTGAAAACGTTACCAACTCTGAAAAGCCTGTGTCGATGAAGACGTTTCTTTGACGTAACCTGCCGGCGATAACGACGACGACGACAATACCTCCACTTCCCTTTGAGGCGCAGGGAATTAAACTCAGGTAAACAATAACGAAGGAGACTTAGGAGAGTCCCTTGAAAAGGGAAGTGAGGCGGAAAGACAGCGAGCGCTAATGAGAGGGCCTGACAAAAGAGGAGCAGATAACGGTGGAAGAAGAGGAAGAAGAAAGAGAACTGGAGATAAAGGAATAAAACGTATTGAAAGAAGAAGGATCACACGGATTTGGGAGACACAAGAGGATTAGCTTAATAGGTGCACACATGGCAACGTATATACCCTCGTTCGCCCACGCACCACCTGCCCAGGTAGAGCGTTTCCCCTCTTATTTTAGTCCAAGACTGTAGAGTTGAAGATAGTGCGCTAATTGATTTGAAAACCGTTACTTGTGTAGGTAACTTGTATTTTTTTTATATTTTATTTTATTAATTTATTTTTATTTTATTCAAGAAAGTATGAATTTGCGTTGGATTTTATTTATATATATATATATATATATATATAATATATATATATAATATATTTATATATATATTTATTTATTTATTTATTTATTTATTTATTATTTTTTATTTTATTTCTTCCTTTCTTTTTTTTTAGAAAATATGAATTTGTGGTGGCATTTTACGTAATGGCATATTGGTTTAATTTCGAGTTTGTTTTATTTATTATTATTATTATTATTATTATTATTATTATTATTATTATTATTATTATCATTCGAATGAACGACCAAAAGATAATGAACTCATAATAAAGTTTAGATGAAAGTTTTAAGTTCAGTGAAAGATTATCTGTCGATCAAGAAACAATCGATTTGACGTTGGTGATAATCCATGCCTAGAATTTAGGAAAAATCTGTTCTGTAGAATGTATTTTTTTTTTGTGTAAGTTTATGCAAAATTTTTCCTGTGCTAACTGATATATAATTAATCTGAGGGTCATGTTCAGGTAAACGTGATACTGTTAGACTATATTTTTAAATTAAACTAAATTAAATCGAAATCGGTACAGTATGAATATCTCTTTTACGCATACTAATTGAATTTAGTCCAGGTAAATCACTTATACGCTGATATGTAAGTAAATCACATATACACCTATGAGACTTAATGTATTTTGATAAATTTTTTGTTGTACAGTGAAATGGAACAAACTCTGATTTTCGTACCCTTCTCATATGTCTCCGTAGGGGACCTCATGCGGTGGACTGTAGGCATTACTTAAGGTTCTTTGCAGCAACCCTTCGTCTCCTAGCAGCAACCCCGTTCATTCATTTGACTGTACCTCCGTTCATATTCTCTTCCATCTTACTTTTCACCCTCTCCTTTGAATTTTTATCGTTGTGCAACTGTGAGGTTTTCTTCCGGTTACCACTTTTAAAATTTCCTTGACTCTCAATTTTCCTTTCAGCGCTGATTAACCTCACAGGTCCCAGCTCTTGGTCTTTACCTTAAATCTTATATTCCTATCATATCCTTCCTTCTCTTATGTCATCCGTTTGAGTGCGTTTAGGCTCCAAAGTGGTGGTCTATCTCCTCTTCCAAGTATTGAATAGGTAGGGGCTGTCTGGCAGCTAGATTCCCCGCTTATGGTATTACTTCCTCTCTCTCTAAACTAACTTGTGTGTGTGTGTATGTGTTTTTTTTTTTCCGTTCATTTCGTTATTTCCTGTGGTATCCCTTACGACTTTTCGTTGCTGGGTTTCTTTAGGCTTCTTTCTGTAGGCAAACTCTTGTTGGGTTAAATTCTAATATATCTCTCGTATCTTTCAAGACATGAATGTATATGGTCTTCTTCTTCTTTATATATATGTATGAATATATATATATATATAATATATATATATATATATATAGATGAGAGAGAGAGAGACGAGAGAGAGAGAGAGAGAGACGAGAGAGAGAGAGAGAGAGAGAGAGAGAGAGAGAGAGAGAGAGAGGTGTACAACGTTCAAGGCACAAGCCCAGTAAAAGGACGTCCATTTCAATGTCATGGTCTCAGTAACATGATTTGAAATAATTATTATATTTGGAAACGCCGCCTGCTACATTGCACTATGCCAAGTGTGCGTGAGCATTTCCTTGTTATGTGTGCGTGTGTGTGTGTTTGTGTCTGTGTGTACCTTCGTTCGTACGCCGTGGCAATTACCGCAAGATTTCTTCACCAGTTTGCCTTCCCACGTCCCATACCTTCTTCTTCTGTGTCGTAGGCTTACCTCTTCTTCTTCTTCTTTATTCCCACATCCTTCCCGCCTGACCATCGCCGGGGACGTGGTGTCCCTCGACGCCCGTACTTAAAATCGGGACAGCTGAATGTCTGATGGCTGCGCCTTTTGGGCGGTGGTGGTATAGAGGACAGGACCTTTGGCCCACAAAGACGCCGTTGCATGAAAATGTGAGAACTCTCCTGTGTTCTGGTGGAGGGTGGGCGAAGAAGAAGAAGAAGAAGAAGGGGAAAAAGAACAAATATATATTAAAAAAAAAAACTCGGAAAAAAATAGTGGCATAACCTTAAGACCCTATCAAAGAAGGGAGAGAGGGAGAGGGTGACCCTATATCCCCCCCATTCCCCCCAGGTTTTTAAAAAAAAAGATTGAAAAAATAGAACACGGTAGGGATAAGCCATGAAAAAAAAATATAAAAAAAGGGACCTTTGCAAGCAGGAGAATAGAGCAATGTGATAAACAGGCAAGAGCCGATGGCTGCAAAAAATATCGGCCGATGGTCGCAAAAAAAAAAAAAAAAAAAAAAAAAAAAATCATTTTCGGACCCGACCGTGATGGTTGTTCTCATTGTGTTTTAGTTCAGCGACCTTTTTCTTAATTCTGCGGTCTTTAATTTTTGGATAAAGACTATTTTGTATTGCTTATTTACCAATGAAATCAGGTCCTTTTAATGTTATGAAGGTATGGATGTCAAGCCAAAAGACTGACGCGTTTTTGACGGTGTTAATTCAGGCTAATCGAAGACGTCCCTGAACGATGAGTTTAGGTAAACTGAACGAAACATTAAGGAGTAAGCGTGCCATTCGAGATGAGGCCTTTTCGTCGGTACGGACTAATAAAATGCAGGTTACAAACTGGCCGTCGATAAAATATACAGGTGACCTATTGATCTGGGAGTAAAATGCAGGATTCTCTCTCTCTCTCTCAGTCGGTCGCTCTCGCTCCTCTCATCGTTCTCTTCTCTCACTCTTGTATGTGTGTGTTTGTGTGTGGGTGATCTGCAGTTGTACTTTAAATTTGTACTGAATAAGCGTTATTTTATCAATATGAAACACACATAAACTGAAACTACCGTCGACAAGAAATGTGTACTTGCATACCTTGTACGCTTTATATTACGTATGCATATGTATATACATTTATATCACACACACACACACACACACACACACACATATATATATAATATATGTATATATATATATATATATATATATATTGTGATGAATTCGGTGCAATTGCCATTTATTTACTAAGAATCAAAGCAGAAAAGTAACAGGGAAGATAGGTAGACTATATATTTATCATTTGCTTTGGCTGGACAATTCCAGATAAGGTTCATTGGAAGAGTTTGAATTATTAAAGGAGTTTGAAAATTTGCTAGAGGAGAAAAAGGAAGGTAAACACAAACAAGAGCAAGCTTGTGAGGTAAATGGGAACCAAGAAGATGGAGTAATGAATGTGTTAGTGTGGAAGGTCAGAGAAAGTAAGTTGTGGAATTTTTCTAAGTAATTAGCAGTAAAGATCTCGAATGATGTTAAGATGAGAGATGTGTCACTAAGTAGGTAAGGCGAGAAAGGTAGCAGGTTGTGGATAAAAGAGTGGGGAAAAACTTTGCAGTCTACATCAGCCAAATAAAAAATTAGTATATCTTAGTTTAGCCAGACCACTGAGCTGATTTACAGCTCTCCTGGGGCTGGCCCGAACAATTAGATATTTTTACGTGGCTAGGAACCAGTTGGTTACCTAGCAACGGGACCTACAGCTTATTGTGGGATCCGAACCGCATTATATCGAGAAATCAATTTGTAATCAGCAGAAACAAATTCCTCTGACTCCATGTTGGCAGAGCGGGGAATCAAACTTAGGACTACCGAATCGAGCACGTAATTCACTCGTCCAACGAATAACTGTGTAAGGATACCGACGTAACGTTTTACTATTATTTGTATATTGATAGAATGCAGTGTGTATCTGTACATATTTCACCATGTGTAACAACAGTAGTCTATGGAGGTATCACTATATTAAATTACAAGGAGTTACAAGGAATAGGATGTCTCAAAGACTTATTAGTCCATCCGAGGAGACATCGTGTGCTCATTTATCTGTAGGGCCAGGTTTTACTGTGCTTTCACAGTGTCCTAATGATTTTGTTTAGCTTTCTTTTAAACTCTCCCACGCTGTTGCTGTTTACAACTTCTGGCGACAGTTTATTCCACGTGTCACATATCTTGTATGTAAAGAAGTTCCCACAATGGGATGTGTTGTATCTCTTCAGTTATAGTTTCCATCTATTATTTCTTGTCTGGTTTTCGTTTAACATAAATAGGTTTTAGGGAAAGGCTCACTATGCTTATATCTGCTCTGGTAAAATCTGTGAACCTAGCGAGAGAAAGAGAGAGAGAGAGAGAGAGAGATGTATGACTTAAGAATTTTATATTTTCGTGACATATTAAACGCTGGACAGCTGGTGATCATCAGCCATTTTGTGAAGTGTCTGGTCCCTTTGGCTGTGAGACATTTGCTGGCTGAATGCCCCAGTCTTGGAGATATTAAAAATCGATACCCACTCTGAGGCTCGTGGTGAGGATGGCAGGTATATTGTGCCAGTGGCCTTTTTAGAATTTTTTTCAGAAGTTGGTCCTTCTTCACATAAAACTTGATTTCCTTACATTTCTTTTTATTTATTTATTTTAAATTTATTATTTTGTTTTATATATATATATATATATATATATATATATATATATATATATATATATATATAAATAAATAAATATTTTATAATCTGGAATTGATTCAGTTGTAATTATGTATTTTTAAGTGGTATTGTTGTTTTGCGTCACGATGCCAGAGAACTAAATCAGTCAATCAATGACATATTATTATAGTTAGTCTGTTTAGTCTCCATAGTTCCTACGAAAAACTCCTTACCAAGTAATAATATATATCACTAAGTCACTGTGATATTTTCTTCATGTTTCATTATTTAAGATATAGAAGGAAGGTGTACGGTCAGTGATTGATATTAGGCCGGCCTTATGCCAGCATGTTCCCATATCCATAGGCGGCTCGTAAGACCTGTTAAATGTTAACCGGAAAGTGAGGCCTGTTTTGGATCTGTTGGCTCGGACCACTGAAGATAGGCATGTCTTTGGAATTAGTTAAGTATATATTAGTTTAACCAGACCACTGAGCTGGTAAACAGCTCTCCTAGGGGCTGGCCCGAAGGATGATATTTTTTACGGTGGCTAGGAACCAATTGTTACCTAGCAACGGGCCCTACAGCTTATTGTGGGATCCGAACCACATTATATCGAGAAATGCATTTCTAATCACCAGAAACAAATTCCTCTGACTCCACGTTGTCAGAGGGGGGAATCGAACTCGAGACTACCGAATCGGTAGGCGAGCACGTAATCCATTCGTCCAACGAGGAACATGTCTATGGAATTACTTTGATTGAGAGAGTAAGAAAGTTGACATAGATAGAGCGAGTCTAGTAATGGGACAGGATGTATTGATCGAGTGTTTTAATATTGAAATCGTCGTGTGACAAATTTACTTAGATTAACACTGTGGAAGGTAAAATCACCTGTTGTAAGTACAGTTTCAACGAGACCTTAAGTCTTTGTTGCCAAAGTAAGAAAGGTTGTTTTTGTTCTTTTCCTTCATATAGCTGTTTATTTTGAACCGTATTACGATGATATCTTATTCAAGGCTTTTATGCTATTTTTATACTCATATATAGCCCAGACCCGATAAGAAACTAGGAGAGCGAAGAAGGATAGGGGAGGAGAGAAAAGATGAGCCTGATCTCTGAAATTACGAGTCGCCCCAATGAAAAGTGACAGAGTGTATGGAAGTAGTGGTATATAAAATACTGAGTAGAAACTTCACAGTAGTATATTTATGAAAAACATCATAATATATGTACGGAAATCTTCTTTAACTAAAAGTAAAAGGAATTTTTGTAGAATCGTAGATAAAATATTATTCTGAAGGACATTGAAGTTGTGTGTGTGTATGTGTGTGTGTGTGTGTGTATGAGAGAGAGAGAGAGAGAGAGAGAGAAGAGAGAGAGAGAGAGCATCCTGACTTAGTCTGCCATTAGATTCGAATTCCTTTTCCAAGACTTACAACCCAATTTGACTCGAAATTTGCTGAGGATAGAGGATTCAATAGCATCAGTTGGGGATACCGGTCACCGTAGCCATAGAAATGAGTCCTCATTCCTGCCAGATATGATGGATGAGAGTTTTCCTTCACCCATATCTAGATGGATAAGGTTTCCTTACACATCGAAGTGGAAAGTGAATTCTGAAAGGAAGGAGGATTCCGAATATTTAAGTGAATTCAGTGTTATTCTCCTTACTATTACTTATTTATCAAGTGTTGTTTACATATTATATATATTATATATATATATATATATATATATATATATATATATATATATATAAATGTGTTATTTGAATCTGTGGTTATTTTCACTGCATTTGCATATAGATTAGTGATAAGTTTATTATTATTATTATTATTATTATTATTATTATTATTATTATTATTATTTTTATTATTATTATTATTATTATTATTAATTATTATTATTTATTATTATTATTATTATATAGGAGAAACAAATCCACATTTATGTATGGTATCAAATATATTTTAAAAACAAATGTAAATACAGAGCTCTCTGATATAGCTTCGATTCCCCTTATCAATTGCCGATTTATTTTATGAAAATAATCATAAATGTGATTTGTGTCGCCATTTCAAGACTACTACTACTATTACTACTACTTCTACTATTATTATTATTATTATTCAGAAGATAAAGCTCTTTTTATATGGAATAAGCACACAGGGGCCATTGACTTGAAATCCAAACTTCCAAGCATGGTGTCCATTTGGAAGAAGTTACAGAGTATAATATAGAAAATAAAGAAAAGAAGTGACAATTATACTAGAAAATAGAAAAAAGATAAATTGATAAATTAATAAATAAATAAGTGAAAAACTACATAAAATAAGTAAAGGTCTATAGAGATGTTTTATCATTAGCAGTTTCTAGACAGAGACTGGGGATGTAGGGTGTTGTGAGGTGGGTGTTGGGATGGGTGTGGGTGGTTGGCGGGGGGGGGGGGGGGGGGGGGGGGGGGGGGAAGAATAGTTTGCCGTTGGCGACCAAAGACATCACCATCTATATACTCTCGCGAAGTCTCTTTATTCCGTTGGCCATTTCGAGTCCATTGTTCTGGTTTGCGGTGTTTTTATGAGTAACCTGCTCTACCCTCTACTTTTATTTTCTTTCTCTGTTCTTTATTTGACATTTAACCTAAAGGGTTGCTCGTAAAAGGAGGCACCTCTGATGAGGTAATAGAGGCCGATGCAATATTGTCAGTTTGAACGAACACATTCCAGTCCTGTATCATTTGCGTAAGTATTTAGTAATGTCTTTTGTTTGTTATATTTTTATATTAATAATTTTAAAGTCATTTTAGAATAATAGTTGCAAACTGTGATTCATTGTAGGAATACATGAATTTCATGGTATTTCTACAGTACGACTCCGAACACTGAATGAATACCTTAATGTAAAATTTCAAACGTCAATATTTTTGTGATCTATCACTTTATTCTATATTTATCATCTAGATTTTATCAAATCTCCATCAATTTTTTTACGACGGACCAATAAAGAATTTTTTTTACAATGCACTAATCTAAATATATTTTACAATGCACCAATCAATTCATACTTTTTTTTTACAATGCACTTATCAAAAAAATTTCTACAATGCACTATTCAATAAATATTTTTTTTTACTATACACCAATCAATAAATATTTTTTTACATGCAATATCAATAATATTTTTGCAATGCACCAATCCATAAATATTTTTTTGCAATGCACCAATCAGTAGATATATTTTTTCACCATGTACCAGTCAATAGACATAATTTTTTTTACAATACACCAATCAATGAAAATGTTCTTTTACAATACACAAAATTTGCCGTTAGGAGCCCAGAAACAGCGATAGAAAATCTCGTTCAAAGCGAAGCCTTGGAATGTCAACAATGTAAACGGATTACCGGGTTAGTGTTTATCCATAAAACACACTTTTAAAAAAACCGGTTTGGACACAAACGAATCCAAATGCCCACCGAAACCACTAAAAAAAAAAAAAGAAAAAGCATTTTGTAAAAAAAAAAAATAAGAAAAAAAAACCATTTCGTAAACAAATACGAAAGAATCACCACAGAAATTACCCTCGAACAACTATCTTCGTTTTACTCACACCCAGAAAATCAAACTCTCTTTTGAAATGGAACCTATAACCCAGTTCCTCTTGTGAGAGAGAGAAATAAAAGAAGAATGAAAAGGTGAGAAAGTCGGTGGTATGTTTTCTCCATGCAAAGGAAATCAACTCTCCTTTTGAGAAGTGGCCCTATCCCGGTGTTTTCGTGGAAGGAAGAGGAATGAGAGAGAGAGAGAAAGAGAAAGAGAGATAGGACAAAAGAAGTGTTGTGGGTTTTTCGTTTCTCCCGATGGTTATCGCCGCTCTGTTATTTCGTCCGAGACTGTCAATCACCTGGGTTTGTTTATGTTTCCATTCTCTCGGACGTCGTGAGGATCTTTTTTTTTTTTTTTTTTTTTTTTTTTTTTTTTTTTTTTTTCTCTCTCCGAGTGCCAAATAGGATTTAAGGTATATTTTTCTTTCAGTTTTTTTAGGGTTATCTCCGATTTTATTTTTTTTATTTTTTTGAGGTTTTTCTCCGAGTGCCATATAGCATTTAAGGGATATTTTTTTTTTTAGGTTTTTCTCGAGTGCCAAATAGCATTTAAGAGATATATTTTTCTTTCAATTTTTTTAGGGTTTTCTCCGATTTTTTTTTTTTTTTTTGAGGTTTTTCTCTGAGTGCCAAATAGCATTTAAGGGATATTTTTTTGAGGTTTTTCTCGAGTGCCAAATAGGATTTAAGGGATTTTTTTCTCCGAGTGCCAAATAGGATTTCAGGGATTTTTTTTGTTTAGGTTTTTCTCCGAGTGCCAAATAGTATTTAAGGGATATATATTTTTTTTTTTAGGTTTTTCTCAGAGTGCCAAATAAGATTTAAGGAATCTTTTTTCTTTTTCTTTTTTTTAGGATTTTCTCCGAGTGCCAACTAGGATTTCAATTTTTTTTTTAGGGTTTTTCTCCGAGTGCCAAATAGAACTTCAGGGATTTTTTTTTATTTTGAGTTTTTTTCTCAGAGTGCCAAATAGCATTTAAGGGATATTTTTTTTAGGTTTTTCTCAGAGTGCCAAATAGGATTTAAGGACTTTTTTTTCTTTATTAGGATTTTCTCCGAGTGCCAAATAGGAGTTCAGTTTTTTTAGGGTTTTCTCCGAATGCCAAATAGCATTTAAGGGATATTTTTTTTTTCAGAGTGCCAAATAGGATTTAAGTTTTTTTTTTCTCCGAGTGCCAAATAGGATGTAAGGGATAATTGTATGTTTGTATGTGCGTTCAATTCTTAAGTTCCACGGCAGTCCTGTTGCCGTTAGCCAACAGGCTAAGTATCATCGTAGGGGGTTAATGCCATCAGTGAACTTAATGCGGTGCACTGTAGGCATTACGTAAGGTTCTTTGCAGCGTCCCTTCGACCCATAGCCGCAACCCCTGTCATTCATTTAACTGTATTTCCGTTCATATTCTCTTTCTTCTATCTTACTTGCACCCTCTCCTAATAATTGATTCATAGTGCAACTGCGAGGTTTTCCTCCTGTTACACCTTTCAAATCTTTTTTTCAATTTCCGTTTCAGCGCTGAATGGCCTCATAGGTCCCAGCGCTTGGCCTTTGGCATCAATTCTATATTTTGTTTTATTCTCAACATGCCAAGGGTGGGCGGGTACTGTTAAATATGTATGGATGTATATTGATGTTATACATATACATATGCGCATATGATCATCCACCAATGTGATTAAACTTTTATATAATTGTAAGATAATCTGGATACTGTGGACGCGGGTTCGAGTCCTGCAACGGACATCGGAATTACCTCGTATTCTTGCATTTGGATCTCAGGCTTTGTAGTGACACTCTTATCCAGAAAGTATTAATAATTCTAGAAATGAAAGAGCGTTGTGGTTATTACAATCAAATGCGTATGCGATAAAAGGTGAATAGTAGATTCAGTACATGCATACATGCGTGTGTATTTTATACTATACGCATGTGCAAATGGTTAGCTACTAATAAAAATACACTGATGAAATTCTAAGGTATTGGGTAGATGAATTATAATATAATACTATATAAATATATTATATATATATATATAGATATATATATATATATATATATATATATATAGTAGACATATTATGTAAGATTGCATCTCTGTACAGAGACCCTCAGTGTGTGTAATAGACACGTCTTGAAATCCAATCTCGCCCTTTTGAGACCGCTATTTTCCCGGGCTAAAATTCCTGTAAGTCTAAAATATTTACATTTTTCCCTTTATAGTTTCCCCTGCACAATAGGGGAGGGCAACTCCGTTTTCTGTTGTTCACGCTTAGTTTCCCTTCCTACATTGCTCTGATTAAGAAATGGATGCACAAGAATGCAGTCCATTATTCCAGCCCATTATTGTCCATTTGTGATGGGAGGCGGGGGTGGGAGACGGAGAGGTTGATGGATTTCGGGTTAGGGATTGTGTGGGAGTGGTCGGTTGTTGTGGGAGTCTGGGCCTTTTCTTATACGGTGGGGGTGAGGCGCCTTCAAGAATGTCTTGCGCAGCCCACGCCAGGTGTTTCGGGGCTTCCTATAGCCTAGAATTTTTTCCCTTTTTCAATTTAATCCTCGCGTTTATAGGAATTCCAGCCATTCGTCGACGGCGTCTATAACTTCTGCCTATTACACTTTAATCCAATAGCGATCGGTTCAAAATATTAAAAAGAAATCTGCACATTTGTCAGTCGTCGAAAGAAGATTCGAGCGGGAAGCGTCTGCCGGAGAGCGCATACGTGCAATTCATTTCAAAGGAGACGCGTGAATGGCAACACCGTTTTGATATCCAATTCATGGCTGGTCTTCCAGGCAGGCAGGCACCCAAGAAGCCGTTTTAAAGAATTCTCTCGGATCTTTGGTGCAAAAGAATTTTCCTTCGTAGCACAAGAGGATTTTGCATTGTTACGTTGTGAGGTGTATAACATAAAATGGCTGAGAAAGCTAATGCATTCAGGAATTCGGTTAAGTGCATATAAGCTTCCGCGGGATTTGTTATTTCAGTAATGTAGCCTTTGCGTATCTTCAGTACTGGGCAAACCCGTAGATACAGTAACATTGTGAATATATTTATATTAATACATTGTTATGCAATGTTGAATATATATATATATATATATATATATATATATATAATATATATATAAATATATATATATATATATATATATATATATATATATATATATATAGTATGTGTGTGTTTGTGTTTATAGGTAGATGGATAAATATTTATTTGTATAATATGCAGATATATACCTCAGGGATAATGTAGCTGTGATGCATATATGCCAATATGCATCACGTTTCAGTATGATTTTAAGCGTTATATGTATACATACAGACATATATAGTATGTGTGTATATCGCCTCAGTGGCGTGGTTGGTATGGTGTTGGCGTCCCCCCTGGGTGGTCGCGAGTTCGATTCTCGGCCATTCCATTGAGGAGTGAGAGATGTGTATTTCTGGTGATAGAGGTTCACTCTCGACGTGGTTCGGAAGTCTCGTGAAGCTGTTGGTCCCGTTGCTGAATAACCACTGGTTCCATGCAACGTAAAAACACCATACAAACAAACAAACAAGTATGTGTGTATAGGTTGATCAATAAATATTTATTTGTATAATATGCATATATATCTCACGTTTTAGTTATGCATTATAGATATATATATATATATATATATATCATATATATATATATATATATATATATATGTGTGTGTGTGTGTGTGTGTGTGTGTGTGTACGTTTGTGGTAGAATTCCACAAGTGAACGTGCCCACTGAAGTACACTGATTATGCAGGTTGATTCCCCCCCCCCTCACCCCCCCCCCCCCCCCCATACCGAGAGGTAGTAAGTGTCGGTCGTATAGCTGGCTCCCCAGGTTTGTCCCAGTTCCTCCCAAAAATTTTTAAGGTTTGTGGGGCGGGGGGGTGGGTCAATCGATGACCATAAAGGCAAGAAAGCTTCTTTTGTGCTAGTCCTTTGTAATCCAGAGGACCCGGCAGATGGATATAAAATGGGGTAATGAATAAACTGGATAATGAGGATAAATACTTTTAAAAAGGGGAATGTTGGCATTTCTTGTTTTTGTTGTTCGTGCTTTGGCCCTGGCTGATCCTCAGGTAGCATTAAAACAGCTTCTTCCGACTTGGAACGGTTTCGTACATTCTCTTATCTCTCTCTCTCTCTCTCTCTCTCTCTCTCTCTCTCTCTCTTCTCTATATATATATATATATATATATATATATATATATATATTATATATATATATATATATATATATATATATATATCAAGTATAAACGGCCCATTAAAACACTTCTTAGCTTTAAACCAGAATGTTTTAATGGGCCTTTTATACTTGAGACGCATCCTGTTTTAACAGAAGAATTTATTTACATTATATGTATTTATATATATGTATATATATATATATATATATATATATATATATATATATATATATATATATATATATATATATATATATATCACACACATACATACACACACACTGTCATCTGATGAAGAGCTGAAGAATTATATAGCGTTAAATATTTTTTTTTATCACTGTTGTTTTTCAGTGTTAACACCATTCTCTCTTTCCTCTGTCGGTTTTGTGGTTGCTATAAAAGGTTACTTTGGGTCATTATTACTTATGACTTATTTATGATTATTTATTTGCCATTTTATTCGTGCATGCGAGAGCCTCGGGTATCTAGACTTCCTAAATTAAATTATGTTAAAAATGATGTTATTTCTAATGAGTCATCTTCACCCGAAGATAAATTTACCCCTTGGGTTAGAAATTAACATGGTAGATGATAACTAAAAATTAAGTCTTGCTTTTATCACCCAATATATACTTGTTCAGAATGCTATAAGAAAGTAATAGTGAGGTATGGGTATAATCCCAAACATATGTAAGCCACATCACGCCTAAAACCTACCTCCTATGGACTAATGGATCATATCTATGCAATTTTTTTCTATGAAAACCGATGACGAATGAATTAAACGAATGAGTCAGTGAGTGAAATCAGTTCACGCTCATAATGCTTTGAGGCCTTTTCGATTGATGTCGTTTGCTTGATGAACGGTACAGGTATTTCCGTCTTTGTGTGTGTGCGTGTGCACGTGCGTGCGTGTGCCTGCCTGCGTGCTAACTACATATCGTAGCATGGGAGGAAAAGGGTAACTGATGGCGTACATCAAACTGAGGAGAGAAAATGATAGAGGAAGAGCTTGGAATCAAGTGCCATAGTCTCACGTAGGCTTACGGTTGCTAGTCCTGTAAAATTTGAATGTCTGTACTTAGGATTCTGTGGTACTGCAGCTACGTTTGACACTATAGTAGCTTCACATCAACCGTGCATTTGATGTCTAGGCCAGTTCCTTACGACGCTCCTGATTGGCTGTTGATAAGCCACTCACAGGACTGGGATGTTGGGAACTCTCGAGAGTTCACATTGACAGGATGTCTGCTTCACCCCTCCTGAAAGACGTATCTCTCAGGTGAGATGGAACATAGATCCTACCATGTGAACTCTCGAGAGAGACTGAGAGCTTCCAACCCTGCGATTGGCTTATCAACAGCCAATCAGGAGCTTCGTAAGGGACTGGCCTAGACATCAAATGCACGGTTTAATGTGAATCTACTAGTATGGCTGTTCTCTACTGCAAACTTTAATAACACCATATATCTTGTACTGAAGATTCCTAGAGACTGATTCGTTAATTATAACGATAGGCAATTCCTGTCATGTGGATGATGCTTGTATACGATCAGAGAGTCATGTAATTATCACTCTCCCCTTGTTTGACAACTGGAACGTAAGATATTATGGGTTAAATTTGACAAGTATAATCAATTTGATGAATGAAGAGCCTGATGTAATTATTGATTTCTTTAGGTATATCCATGACGTCTTAGGATTATATCAGTAAAGTGTTCACTTACTTTATAATAAAATTTGGTATTTTACTGTGGACAAAATACCAAAAAAGAAATTATTATTTTTTCTTTTCCATGATGATTGTAACCAAAACAATGCACTTTTCTATAAATTTATGTTACTTACATAAAGTATCGTATATTTTCTCATTGAACTAACCAACTGGAGCGTAAGTTATTATGGGTTAATTTTGACAAATGTAATCAGTTTGATGAATGAAGAGCCTGATGTAATTATTGATTTATTTAGGTATATCCATGACGTCCTAGGATTATATCAGTAAAGTGTTCACTTACTTTATATATTATGGTATTTTACTGTGTACAAGTGTACAAGATCATTTTTTTTCTTTTTCTAATGGTGATTGTAACCAAAACAATGCAGTTTACTATAAATTTATGTTGCTGACGTAACGTATCGTATATTTTCTCATTGAACTAACTAATTCTTTGAAAGTAAGTCAAGGGTTCAGTTTCTTAACAGATTTTGTACACACACACACACACACACACACACACACACACACACACACTCCCGTATATGAACAATACCAAAAATAAAGATAGCGCTGTAAGCGCATTTTCATTTGGAGAAATAACTATAATAGTGCATTTTTTTTAAAAAAGAATTTGCCGCATTAGCTAAGATTACGGTAGAGTCTTGAGCGCTATCGGACAGAGTAGCTGAATGTGGAATAGAATTTTAAGTATTAACATAGGGAGAGACATTTTTAAGAGTTTGTTAAAGAAGATATCGAGCATTAACTGAGTTGGTATTACCTTCGGCAAGTTGTAATTATTACAAATTCGCACAGGTGTCTGGTTACATCGTAATGGGTCATGCACCCATTATCCTCAAAATAACTTTAACCTTCAATAACTAGGATTTAGCATCGGCATTAGAACTGCATTAGAACGAGGATAGCGGAACGAAAGTCACAAACGTCTACCTGTGTCACTGTAGCCACCCCCCTACCCCCCATCCCGGGCTTTCCCATTATCCTCCAAATAACTTCAACCTTCAATAACTAGGATTTAGCATTGGCATTAGAACCGCATTCGAACGAGGATAGCGAAACGAAAGTCACAAACGTCTACCTGTGT
This sequence comes from Macrobrachium nipponense, assembly GCF_015104395.2. Lineage (NCBI taxonomy): Eukaryota > Metazoa > Arthropoda > Malacostraca > Decapoda > Palaemonidae > Macrobrachium > Macrobrachium nipponense. The sequence continues at coordinate 128,162,423 of NC_061108.1, forward strand.
CACTGTAGCCCAACCCCCACCCCTTCCCACAATCTCGCGCTTTCCCAGTATCCTCCAAATAACTTTAACTTTCAATAACTTGGATTTAGCATTGGCATTAAAACCGCATTAGAACGAGGATAGCAGAACGAAAGTCACAAACGTCTACCTGTGTCACTGTACCGCCACCACACACCAAACCCCGGCCAGCGCTTTATTTCTAGATATGCGACGACGATATCAATAAACTAAATTGATTTCTTGGAATTCTTTTATTCAATTTTCTTTTCGTACCCTCTATGTTAATGTACCTGTGGTCATCAGTTTTTCAGTTTGTCTAATTGTTTACTTATTATGAATATTATTTGAGGTAAAATCAATATAGAACGGAGTATTGGTGAATTTCTTCTCCTATCAATCTATCAATTGTTTTACTTATGAATATTTCTCGAGTCAGAATCAATATTATAGAACGGAATATTGGCGAGTTTTTTTCTCCTGGACTAAATATCTCCATAGAAGTAAGAATAGATTTTGGAAATTGTTATGTTTTCCGATTATCCTTACTTTATTTATCTCATTTTTTTATGCTCAGCTGTACTTGAAAAGCCAGAGCAGACTAGAGGGAACGTGGACTTTTTTTTTTTTTCCATCCTTTTAGCCTCAAATATTATCATATAACTAGTATTGTGTTGTAGCTATTCCACAAATTTTATATAATATATATGTTAATATATAGAAAATATCTATATACATATATATATATATATATATATATTATATATATATATATATATATATATATATATATTTGTATGTAGTCATCAGTAGGGTTACCGAAACTCAGAACCAGAATATCAGTTAGAGTTTATTAAGATACATTTCGTGCCATCCTGACACATCATCAGTCTGTAATATAAAAATGATATATTTCACATTTATGAAATATAAGATTAATGCTATTTTAAAAAGGAATACATAAAAAACTTAAATTATTCATATGTATGTGTGTGTATGCACATATAGTATATATATTAATATATATATATATATATATATATATATATATATATATATATATATATTATATATATATTTAGAACTGAATCACGAAAGTTTGGAACGTGATAAATCCATAAATAAAGGTATAAGCCACTAAGGAAAAATAAACAACCGAGTTTCCGCAAGATCTTTCGACTCGACGTACTTTACTCAGCAGACAACTTAACTAAACTCGTTCGCAATCTAGCAAATGGAAACATTTTGGATCTGTGCCACACAGGGAGACTGAGTTGTATCAATCAAGTTGTAAAGGTCATATTGAATAATTAACCGTTTTGAAAGAAGGCCGGCATTGTATTAGTCGAGACATAAAATATTGCTAGTAGCTGGAGTATGCAAAGACAATTTAAATAATGTTGCCTAAGTTATTGGCATTATTTTAAAGTATGAAACCCTTGAATTATGATGATGTAATGCATAAGAGAAAGAATAGAAAACTGGAATGCAGTTATATTTAGCACAGTAATAAAGGGGAACTTCTGGTTAGTAGCCATTAATTTTCGTCGAATAGAATTTTTAATAAGCTAAAAAATGAGCCATTGCTCGAATCTGTACGTAATCCCATTATTTTACAACTTAATTTTAAATTAGCGCCGAGGTACTTCAGAGGAGAGCGCCATTTATCCAGGATTCGACCATGTTGCCATCTGGCGGATTAGTACCGATGACGTAGTGGTGCGGTTGCCTCACAATAACAAGAGCAGCGAAGCATGTAATAATATAATAATACTACATATGGAAAAGCTAAAATGCAACCTGAAATTACCCTTTAACTTAATCAATGTATAGCTGGTATTCCCTGTAGGGGGATAGTCCCATCAGTGCACCTCATGCGGTGCACTGTAGGCATTACTTAAGGTTCTTTGCAGCGTGCCTTCGGCCCCTAGCTGCAACCCCTTTCGTTGCTTTTACTGTATCTCCTTTTATATTTTCTTTCTTCCATCTTACTTTCCACCCTCCCCTAACAATTGCTTCATAGTGCAACTGCGAGGTATTCCTCCTGTTACACCCATCAACCCTTTTTGCCTTCAGTTTGCATTTCAGCGCTGAATGGCCTCATAGTACCCAGGGCTTGGCCTTTGGCCTAAATTCCAAATTCAATTCAATATAGCTGGTATTGTTATATGCCCATTTTAAAAACACAAGACAAAGTAAATCTGAAGACATGTAAGGTATTATTCCCTATAACCCAGTAGCCATATATCCATGTTATTTGTTCATGTTTATCTTAAAAGAGATAGATGGGAGTAGATGATAGGATATTTTTGGTGGAGGGGGAAGGGGAAATATTGATGATTTTCTCTTTTGCGATTCCTCTGCTTTTTGTCTGAATGTCACGTTGCTGGTCTGGCATCACCCCGATCAATAGTCACTTCCTGTTAGTCAATTCGTCTTTGTACAGTCATTCTTTCTGGAGCCAACGGCATTTGTTCCCGTTTCTGTGTTGAAATACGACAATAAAATTTTTTTTTTGGTATCTTTCAGAAGCTTAAATTTTATTATTGATATAATTATGATTCTGGAGCTGCGACAAAATTGGCATGAATTTGAATATTGTGACATAATTCTGGAGCTGCGAAAAAATTGGCATGACTTTTAAGTATTATGACAGAATCTTGCTGATACGAATTTGGATGAAGAGACTATCACGAATATTCATCGAGGAATGTCAGACTCCCTGGCTGGTCCTTCACCTAAATCATTTTCCTCTTAACCATCCATTCGCCTTGATCATCATCATCATCATCACCATCATCATCATCACCATCGTCGTCATCATCATCATCATCATCATCAATTCTCTCTGGACGGAATCCGCAACTCGTCCCTCCTCTATAGAGAAAGTAATATTGATTTCCCGTAACTCCGTAGAAGCGGCTATTGTGCCGTCTGAGAAATAGTTCATCAATTGTCGTCGCCGCGTAGATGGTATCTCTTTCAATTTTTTTGGCGGGAAAACGAGCGGTTTCCCGCGTCTTGATGATAATGGACTACCGGGAATTGTTCCTCCCGAAGAGCTAGTACTAGTATGGTAGACGAAGGCAGGCAGGCAGTAACGCTTCTACAAAGGAAAAATTGATGGATGCGCCCTTTGGTATCTGATAAAATCTCCTCCCGGAGCGCTTTATATATCTGAGGTTTGCTGGAGGAACATCTCTTCGTCCCAGAGGACAACAAAAAGGGTTTAAACCTTAGACCGTCTTTTTAAAAGAAGTAGAAGGATCGGAATCTATTATAGAAGATTGTGTTCGGTCGGGTTCTCAATGGATGAGAAATGAGGTCTCCGGTCTGGAGGATTGGGTAATACTTCGGTAGGGTTAATTAGACGGTATTTTGGTGTTTGTTAGCGTTCGTGGGTATTGGGTATTATCCATCGGTAGGTTCGTTCTTTCTGAGCATATATATACACAAATACATACATATATATACATACATGTAAATGTATATGTTTCATAAATCTACTTATATCTATGCTTGCTCTTTTAGTAAATGTTTTAGTCATTTTATTCTAAATATTTATTGATTTAATTATAATTTGTAATTCTGAATTTATTAGTTTATTGATTGCCATGTTCGCTGTTTGCAGCCTAGAAGATGCAGCTAGGAGGATACACATACATGTGAGTGTGTGTGTGTGTACTAAGTCTGTGTAAGTGTGTGTGTGTGTGCAAGCGCCTGAAAGCATATATATGCAAATGCATTAGCGAGTCTCTTTCATTTCAAATTTCCCACCTGCGAGATTAAACCTGCGAATTCTACTGAGAAACTATTGAGACTTAAAATAAAAAAAAAGGGAAAGGAATTTGGCAAAATGGTTCCAGGGAGTGTGTAATGTATATAAGAAGATCCTTTTGAAAGACTTCTGGGTTACGTTACGTTACGTCGTCAAACTCGGTACCGAAGTCTGGACCTGTCGAATGTGAACACCTGGACTGCGGTTTGCTTGTTTGGATTATTTTGCGTGGGAAGTAACTTATCTGTAGTAACTGCTAAGGTTTTTTTTTTATTGAAAGCTTACCTGTGCAATTTCTCATCTCTCTCTCTCTCTCTCTCTCTCTCTCTCTCTCTCTCTCTTTCATAGGTGAAGTTATTAAAGGTTATTCATCTTTTAGGAAACTTAACCTTTGGCCTAAATTTCTAACCTTTCGGCTCTCTCTCCTCTCTATTTTTACTCTCTCTCTCTCTCTCTCTCTCTCTCTCTCTCTCTCAGGAAAGTTGACATGTATTTTCCCTTGTAGAGAACTTGCCATTGCACTCTCTCTCTCTCTCTCTCTCTCTCTCTCTCTCTCTCTCTCTCTCTCTCTCTCAGGAAATTCTTTGTATGCTTATCTATTTAGAAAACTAACCTGTGCAATTCTCTCTCTCTCTCTCTCTCTCTCTCTCTCTCTCTCTCTCTCTTCCCCAAGAAAGTTTTTGCGTGATTGTCCATTCATAGAGGTAGAATGTCTCTGGAGGTTCGCTCGTATGAATAAGTTTGATGGATAACCAGGAAAGGAACAGTAGCATTGTGGAGAGGCACTTCCAGAGGTATTCACGGAACACCGGTCGATATGACGGCAAAAAGGAACAGATACTTGATTGATTCTGTACGTGCGTTTGTGTGTGTGTGTGTGTGTATGTGTGTGTTGATTTGTGTATCTGTGGACGCTTGAAGTTGACTGTTGATGCTAGGTATTTTATTTCTGTAGATTCTAGGGGTAAGAATGATCAGGTTATAATTATTATTATTTCTGAAATGCAATATTTTGCTGTATCGATGAAGTATACAGTGTATAAAGGCGAATGTATATTATATTTTGTAAGTTGAATATAAATATGTTAAATATATTTTTTCAATGTCTAAAATTACTGAATTTTTAAGCTGTCGAAGCCATTTAGGAAATATGCATACATGATATTTAAATTAGCGTATTGCTTTTTTTTTTTTTTTTTTTTTTTTTTTTTTTGTAAATTGAATATAAATGTTAAATCTTTTTCCAATGTCCAAAATTACTGAATTTATAGATTGTGGGAGACATTTAGGTAATTTGCATAAATGATATTTAATTGGTTTATTCGTCTTTTTTTCACAAAATTTGTGTCACTGATTTTCCGAATCGATGAACCATTTTGTAGTTAGGTTGTTAGAAATTCTTATGATTTTCTAGGAGATCACTTTTGATTATTTTATCGCGGTTTGGTGTTTTTAATCCCAATAAACATAAACTCGAAATTGACTGTAAATAATAATTTTTTCTCAGAAAACATCACGCTTTCGATTTCAAAAAGAATTTAAAAATTGTAAATGAATGTGAATGTTTTTATGAGAGAGAGAGAGAGAGAGTTGTAAATATTTAACATGATCACGCAGGATCTTATGGTCTTTTAATTTTATTAACATGAAAGAGGATATTTCATATTGTCAAATTTGAGAATAGAATTAAACCGTCCTCAGTAAGTAATAATTGTGACTTACTACTCCCACTTTACTGTAAATTTTTGTATTTTAAGTATATTGAAACGATTTACAGCAATATGCATAAGTACTTGTGCAGTCACACATCATAAAAGTAAGCAGAATCAAGTCCGCAGCAGCAGAATAGGTTGCTTATAGTCCATCCCCGCTCAAACCTGGAATCTCCATAATGGATTCTGATTATTTCTGATCGTCGTGGGGTTAAGGTTGTTTGCTGGCTTGGATACTCAATAAGGGGCGTTGGATGTCATTCTACACCTGTCCAAGGGGCGGGTGGGGGGGTTTGGTTGGGGGGCGTTTATGTAGGGTTACTGATGGGGAGACCTGCTCTTGCTATGACATTATACGTCGGACATGACGGTTTGTAAATCAAACTTGATTAAAGGGGAAATATGAAGAGAAAATATTTGAAATAGACTGAGGCCAAGACTGCTTTTGTTTCGTGCGCCATGTTTGATACGATGCATAGCTGCAATTACCTGCATATGTTTTTATTTTTTTATTTGCATTTTTACCCTACTCTCATTACTGATGCAACGAACAATTTCGCGTATTTTTGCATTGTGTGTAATTGTCTTTAGGAAAATTAATTCGTGGAGAAAATATCATATCGTTCGCAGCTCATTCCCACGGCAGACAATATATTCCAGGCCTGTAGAACTTCATAATGAAAGCTGCAATTCCCAAAGAGGTTATTCCAGTGGCGACCAAGTCCCGGAATTATCACATTTCGACAAAGCGGTCCGGTAGGGTTTGCGAAAAATAGCAAAATGTAGTGGTTTTGTGTTTGTCATTTTTTTATTCAGTATTTTTTTTTAATAGCTTGCTTTCGAATATTATTGGTTAGAGGAAAGGGGAACCTTACTAGGTGCATGCGCATATTCTTATGTATGGTAAATTATTGTCCATGTTGTTTGCTCTGCTAAAAGCAAAATGTGTCTAAGACCTCATCAGTTTTGTCGAAATTGAATTCGTTTTGTATAGAGGCATTAATTGTGTATACATTTTATCTTAACTTCTCACTCCTCTCGCACTGTGTATGTAGACTCCACCATCATATAAGGACAAGATAGTGTTCTAGAAAGAATAAGTTACTCATATGACAAGTATTGTTGCGTCTAAAGAATTCGTTACTCATCCTGATACAAAGAATGAAGACTGGTCTGTGTATTGGTAAACAGAATTCCGAACCTGAAGATTTAAATGGCTTTTTTTTTCGTGAAACAAAACTCAGTCAAGTTTGAAAAATTCTTGGCGTAGGGATAAAGATACTAGAGTTTTTTTTTTTTTTTTTTTTTTTGGGGGGTGTTGATAATTAGATGTAGTGCTCAGATGTGCAAGTACAGAAGGATTGGTATCTCCGTTTTAAGAAATCAAGGTGATATACTGCTAAGCTTGTTGGTCTCCTCCCTCTTCAGTGTTCAGAATATAGCTTGAAAAAAGCTCTGCAGATTGCATAGCCTAGAAAATTTGCGCGCAGGCACACGCCCACATAGACATACGCACACGACTTCTTTCCTGACTTGCGGTGATAGCGTGGTGTAAAATTAGTGAATATTTGTAATGACTACTTTGAAGCTTTTGAAGTTAATATTTATAATAACTGATTTGAAGCTTTTGAAGTGACTATTTATAATGACTGATTTGAAGCTTTTGAAGTGAATATTTATAATGACTACTTTGAAGCTTTTGAAGTGAATATTTACATAATGACTACTTTGAAGCTTTTGAAGTGAATATTTATAATGACTACTTTGAAGCTTTTGAAGTGAATATTTAAAATGACTGATTTGAAGCTTTTAAAGTGAATATTTATAATCCCTTATAACCTTAAATTTATCAAAATACTGAATATTCAGTAATGTATTTATGATCATAAAACAACGCATTACTGTTATTGCCTAAACAAAGTGTTATCCAGTTAATTATACTGGGTAATTTGTTAGTTATTTCCATTAGTTTTTAGCTCTTACAAATTACAATGCCATGTTTTAGTTTTTTCTATGTAATTTTAGTTCTGTACTTATATTATTCCTACAGTCTTTATGTATTTTTCTATGTAATTTTAGTTCTGTACTTATATTATTCCTACAGTCTTTATGTATTTTTCTAGTAATTTAGTATACTTCTGTAGTCATATTTATTCTACAGTCTTTATGTATATATTATCGTTACAGTCTGTATGTATTTTTTCTATGAATTAGTTCTGTAGTTATATTATTCCTACAGTCTTTATGTATTTTTCTATGTAATTTTAGTTCTGTAGTTATATTATTCCTACAGTCTTTATGTATATATTATTCGTACAGTCTTTATGTATTTTTCTATGTAATTTTAGTTCTGTGCTTATATTATTCCTACAGTCTTTATGTATTTTTCTATGTAATTTTAGTTTTCCTTTGTAGTTAATATTATTCTACAGTCTTATGTTATTTTTTTCTATTGTAATTTAGTTGGGGCTGTAGTTTTGATTATTTCCTACAGTCTTTTATGTATTTTTCTATGTAATTTTAGTTCTGTGCTTATATTATTCCTACAGTCTTTATGTATTTTTCTATGTAATTTTAGTTCTGTAGTTATATTATTCCTACAGTCTTTATGTATTTTTCTATGTAATTTTAGTTCTGTACTTATAATATTCCTACAGTCTTAATAACCTTCATCTTAACTGAAGATTTGGACTTTCTCTAATGCATTCATGGTCATATAACAACGCATGCGTGTTATTACTCAGACCATTGTATTTCCAGTTAATTGCAGTAGGTAATTTGCTAAGTAATTTTAATTAGTTTTTATGCGTCACAGCCTCTTATTTGATGTAGGTTTTTTATACGTAAATTTATTTGTATACGTCTATCTTCAACCTAAGAATTCTTATGCACACTGACAGACCTTCGAGAGAAGTGGAAACTTGAACTGGGAAGATGGCTTATTTTTAAATAACATTACAATGAAAATAGAATCTTGCCTATAAGATTGAAGATTGAAGTATGGAAGCGAACTTTGAAAGGCGACCAGCATGAAAATTTCATATATTTTTTTATCGTTCTCGGTAAATTTGTATAAACTTTGATGATAAGAGGAATTCGCTATCGGTAAACTTGACGGTTAATGCAGATCGGCTGTATGCCGATAGTGCGTCCGAGTTTGATATGTGTTTATATTATTGAATAACTGACACAAAAAGACTTTGGACATAAATAATTTCTTTATATTATTGGATAACCAACACAGGAAGACTTTGAAAATAAATAATTTCTTTATATTATTGGATAACCAACACAAAAAGACTTTGAAAATAAATAATTTCTTTATATTATTGGATAACCAACACAGAAAGACTTTGAAAATAAGTAATTTCTTTATATTTATTGGATAAAACCAACCCAAAGCAAGGACTTGAAAAATAAAAATTTAATGTCTTTATATTACTTGGATAACCCAACCAAACAGAAAGACCTTTGAAAATTAAAATAATTTTCTTTTATATAATTGGGGATAAAACCCCAACACAAGGAAAAGGTTTGGGAACTTTGATAAAATAAATAAATTCTTATATGCCTTTAATTGGTATAAACCAAAACACACCAAAAAACTTGGTACATAAATAATTTCTTTATATTATTGGATAACCAACACAAAAAGACTTTGGACATAAATAATTTCTTGATATTATTGGATAACCAACACAAAAACTTTGGACATAAATAATTTCTTTATATTATTGGATAACCAACACAGAAAGACGTAGGACATAAATAATTTCTTTATATTATTGGATAACCAACACAAAAAGTCTTTGGACGTAAATAATTTAATTTTCCTTCGAAGTACAGTGTGACGAAATAGCTATTTTTGGGACGAAAATAATTCCCCCACATGGTAATTTTATTCAAGAGTAGTTGTTATTTTATGAAAATGACTTGTCTTATTACCTCCACCAAGGAGCTTATGTTTCGCCTTTATATGTATGCCTGTCTGTCTGTCTGTCTGGGTTTCCATTTAGCTGTAGGCCTATTAATGGCATTATGCGTAAAGTTAATGGTGGATTTTGTGGCGAGATCCGCCAATTTACATGCAGACCGGAGGCGAAAGAGCGCGCATTCCAGGCGCTCGTAAAACAAGAGAACATCGACGCCGAGACAAAGGGTGGGGAAGGCATTTAACACCCACGACAACATCCTTCCTTCACGCCCATGTGCGCTCGCGAACCACACCCAATCGGCGCCTAACCTTCTTGTCTCCTCCCCCCTCCCTCCGTCCCCTCTTCCCTCTTTGGTTATTTCCACCCTAGGCAGCGGAACTAGGCTAGCAGGTGGAAAAGACAGTGAGAGCGAGAGAGTAAAGGTGCCTTTAACATTTAAATGGGAATTACATTATATTGCCCGAGTGTATGTGTATATATAATATATTATATATATATATATATATATATATATATATATATATATATATATATATATATACTGTGTATTTATATGGTAGTAGATTTTATACATATATACTGTGTATTATATATATACATTTATATATATATATATATATATATATATATAGATGTATATATATATATATATATAGTATATATATATATATATATATATATATATATATATATATATATATGTATATATATATACATAGCTATAGTACATACATTATAAAATTAAGGTATTTTATTAGTCAAGACTATTGAAACACGTGTTGGTTTCATAGAGCCCTTCCAGTACTCGTGTCCGTACATTCAGATTAATAGGCCGCCCACTTCCTACATTCTCCCCCACCCGTAATTACTAGCCCCTGGTCATTGCCTGGCAGACCTGAGCTAAAAACAGGTGTGTGTCTGTATGTCTGTCCGTCTGTGTCCGCCTCCGCAGGAGATGGACGCGAGGGAGGCGGTGTCCCAATATCCTTTTTTTTTTTTTTTTTTTTCTTTTTTTTTTTTTTTTTTTTTTTTTTTTTTGTCAACATCCTGAAAGCATCCTACTCCTCATCTTCCTCCCTCACTCGACGGTCCCTTGGGGCTAAGGGCACCGCCCTTCCCCCTTCCTTCCTTCCTTCCTTCCTTCCTTCCGTTTCACATCTCTAGTTCTTTCTTCTCTCTCTTTATCTCTCTCCTGGTCACCCTTCTCTTCCTTCCGGTCTCTCTCTATCTCGCTGTATGTATGTATGTATGTATATATTATTATTATTATTTTATTTTATTATTATTATTATTATTATTATTATTATTATTATTATTATTATTATTATTCAGATGAATCCTATTCATATTGAACAATCCTAATGAAGCCGTTGACCTGAAATTATTATTATATTTTATTATTATTATTATTATTATTATTATTATTATTATTATTATTTTATTATTATTATTATTATTTATGAATCCTATTCATATGGAACAGCCCACAGGATCCATTGACTTGAAATGGAAGATTCCTCAGGGTTTGGTGTTCATATCCAGAAGGTCATAAGGATACGCAGGAAGAAATAAATAAATAGATGAAAGTGTAAGTAACAATAAAATAAAGCTATAAAATAGTATGTTAAGGGGAATTTATCATCCGAAATTCAAATGAAAATGTGTCTGAGAAATCTATGTATTCACTTAAAATCCAGTTGAGGTCAGCAATTTCTTAAGCTCTATTTATTTATTTATTATTTATTATTATTTTATTTTTTTTGTATATCACAGTCCTCCAATTCGACTGGGTGGTATCTATATTGTGGGGTTCCGGGTTGTATCCTGCCTCCTTAGGTTTCTAGAATCACACTCTTCTGCATAAGTCCTGGAGCTACTTCAGCCTCTAGTTTTTCCAGATTCCTTTTCAGGGATCTTGGGATCGTGCCTAGTGTTCCTATGATTATGGGTACAATTTCCACTGGTATATCCCATATCCTTCTTATTTCTATTTTCAGGTCTTGATACTTATCCATTTTTTCTCTTTTTTAATCTTCTTTCCATTTCTTTCTCTTCAACTCTGGTGTCCCATGGTATTGCGACATCAATGAGTGATACTTTCTTCTTGATTTTGTCAATCAACGTCACGTCTGGTCTATTTGCACGTATCACCCTATCTGTTCTGATACCATAGTCCAAGAGGATCTTTGCCTGATCGTTTTCTATCACTCCTTCAGATTGGTGCTCGTACCACTATTACTGCAAGGTCGCTGGTGTTTCTTGCACAGGCTCCAGTGGAGGGCTTTTGCTACTGAATCAAGCCTCTTTTTGTACTGGTTCTGTGCAAGTGCCGGACATTCGCTTGCTATGTGGTTAATGGTTTCATTTTTCGTATTGCACTTTCTACATATGGGAGAGATGTTATTTCCATCTATCGTTCTTTGGACAGATCTGGTTCTTAGGGCCGGATCTTGTGCCGCTGTTATCATTCCTTCAGTTTCCTTCTTTAGCTCTCCCCTCAGTAGCCATTGCCACGTGTCATCGCTGGCTAGTTCTTTAGTCTGTCTCATGTATTGTCCGTGCATTGGTTTGTTGTGCCATTCCTCTGTTCTGCTTGTCTTTCTGCTGACTCTGTAGATTATTATTATTATTATTATTATTATTATTATTATTATTATTATTACATAAATGGCCATTGATTTGGTGTAGTTGTCTGATTTCCGTTTAAGCATGTGGGCTTGTTCCATATGAATAGGTTCATCTTCTGAATACATATTAATTTAATAAATCGATGTTGACTCATTCGTTTAAAGGTTGTTTGGAATATCTGTGCACGTTCTGGCTACCTTTATTTATGCACTGACATTTTTACTTGGAATGTAGTTTTCTGTATCTCATAATTGTAGTGAAATATAATAAGTATATTGTTTCAACCTATTTGTTTCTAAATCGTATCGTCCATTTTCCGTCTCGAGTTTAAAAAAGATTTCGGTTTGTCCAATGGTGACAAAGTTGAAGGATTTTTAAGTCAAGCCTGTGATGACAGTCTCTCTCTCTCTCTCTCTCTCTCTCTTCTCTCTCTCTCTCTCTCTCTCTCCAGCCATACTGTGACAACAAATACAGAATTTTTGTTTTTTATAATTTTGAAGGAAGTTTAGGAGTGGTTGTTTTAGAGAAATCTCTCTCTCTCTCTCATCTCGCTTCTCTCTCTCTCTCTCTCCAGCCATACTGTGACAGCAAATTTTTAACAGAATTTTTAGTTTTTATAATTTTGAAGGAAGTTAGGACGTGGTTGTTTTATGAGAAATTCTCTCTCTCTCTCTCTCTCTCTCTCTCTCTCTCTCTCTCTCTCTCTCTCTCTCTCTCTCCAGCCATACTGTGACAACAAATTTTTAACAGAATTTTTAGTTTTTATAATTTTGAAGAAGTTAGGACGTGTTGTTTTATGAGAATCTCTCTCTCTCTCCCTCTCTCCTCTCTCCTCTCTCTCCTCTCCTCTCTCCAGCCATACTGTACAAACAAATTTTTAACAGAATTTTTAGTTTTTTATAATTTTGAAGGGAAGTTAGGACGGTGGTTGTTTTATTGAAAGAAATTCCTCTCTCTCTCTTTTAAATCTCTCTCTTCTCTCTCTCCTCTCTCTCTCTCTCATCTCTCTCTGCTGTGAGAATTTTTAACAGAATTTTTTAATTTTTAGAATTTTGGAAAAGGTAGGACATGGTTGACTTATAAACTCTCTCTCTCTCTCTCTCTCTCTCTCTCTCTCTCTCTCTCTCTCTCTCTCTCTCTCTCTCCACCCATATACTGTGAAAACAAATTTTTTACAGAATTTTTATTTTTTAGAATTTTTAAGGAAATTAGGACGTGGTTGATTTATGAAATATTCTCTCTCTCTCTCTCTCTCTCTCTCTCTCTCTCTCTCTCTCTCATCCTCTAGCCATATTGTGAGAAACAAGTTTTTACAGAATTTTTTAATCTTTAGAATTTTGGAAGAAGTTAGGACGTGGTTGACTTATGAATTCTCTCTCTCTCTCTCTCTCTCTCTCTCTCTCTCTCTCTCTCTCTCTTCTCTCCAGCAATACGGTGACAAAAAACTTTTGTAACAGAATTTTCTATTTTTAGAATTTTGGAGGAATTTAGGACGTGGTTGATTTACGAAATTTTTCTCATTCTCTCTCTCTCTCTCTCTCTCTCTCTCTCTCTCTCTCTCTCTCTCTCTCATATATATATTATATATAATATATATATATATATATATATATATATATATATATATATATATATATATAGTGTGATATACTGTGAAAACAAAATTTTGACAGAATTTTTAGTTTTTAGAATTTTGGAGGAATTTAGGACGTGGTTGATTTATGAACTATTCTCTCTCTCTCTCTCTCTCTCTCTCTCTCTCTCTCTCTCTCTCTCTCTCTCTGTAGTCACACTTGCATTGTACAGGAAACCGCTACTACAGGCAGAACTTTATGTACGTGTAATATCCTCGCCAGCAGTAGGTTACGAGGTAGCCATCAATGTTCCACCGTCCTCGGCTAATCCTTTGTCCTAATGGCAAATCAGGTAGCAATATGCGCTCTTCCGTCCTTAGCTAATCCCACCTATATTACCGGATTATTTCTCCCCAATGCAGGGCAGGCGAGTTCGCGCGCGTGCAAATGTAGTTTCGCAGGGTGTGTGCGCTCTTGATTATGGGGACATTATGGGATTAGCGGGCCATTGTGAAGGCGAGATTTCTATTGGGATTTTTTTTTTTTTATGTATCTTTTTTTGGCCGAATTTTTTTCCCCGGTGCGATTGCGTATTTCTGTGCAATTCCCGTGTGAGAGATTTTCGACAAGTGGCAAGTAGTTTATTACATGGTGTTGTTAACAATACGGGCGTTTTTTTTTTAACCATTTCCCACGAACAGGTATCGCCTCTATTCACTAATGAATTTATGGCGGTAATCCGAACTTTTATTGTTGTTTTTTATTTGTTCTTTTTACTTTTAGTGCACTTTTTATCCCGACCTTTCTTTTTTATTATGTTATTTGAAGCACGTGGATAGTAGATTTTTTTTATAGCGTTTTTGCATATGTTATTTTTATGCCTTAACTCACCTAGTAATTTGCATACAGGGTAAAATGCAATTTTTAAATCAACTTACATCCTGTTCTTGTCACATCGACTTGTTTGGATAAACAACTGATATATGTTTTACAAATTCACTTTGAAACAGTATCCTGGCGTGTAACTGTTTTTGCCTACTTTTCTCTCTTATTTAATGGATTATTTACTTCAAGTATATTGGATAATTTTGGTCTTAGTTTGTCGTTATAGTGCAGTATTAAAATTTTTTTTTTTTTATTATTAGTTGCATTTTGTCTAATTTTATGTAATTGCATTACGAAGTCGATTGTTATAAAATGGACTTTGTGACCTTTGTATGTCAATTATAGTTGTGTCTAAAATGGACTTTGCGACCTTTACACGTCAATTATAGTTGTTTCAGCTTTGTTCATGAGCTTGCTAATGTGATGTTTATTCTATTCACAGGTGTGTAAGCTACACCTGCGTTTACACATGTTGCTTGAGTGAGTATTGTGCTTATTGTTTGTTAAGCGAATTTATCGCTGTGGTTCAACTTTGTGTAGCGAATTTCTGTTTTCAGTACAATTCTGGTTTATACACACAGTCCCATATATAAATATATATATATATATATATATATATATATATATATATATATATATATGTATATGTATATACATATATATATATGTGTATATGTATATATATATATATATATATATATATATATATATATATACATACATACATACTACATACATACATACATACACACACACAACACCACACACACACATATATATATATATATATATATATATATATATATATATATATATATATATATATTGATCCTGTTGAAAATTGTTCATGGGATAAGATTTGAAGTTATGAATTTTCTATTTCCCTTATATATATATATATATATATATATATATATAAACTTCCTTTTTTCTAAAATCGCATTTGTCGTTTCCTTGAGTGTTGGAAACAATTCATCCTTGTCCTTAAACTTGGTTGCCAAATCGTCTATATATAATATATTAACGTCCTTTTTATTTTAATCCATTTTGATTTTCTCATAAAATCTTCCATATTTCAAGAGGATTTGACGAGTTGTATTGTACTTTCTTTATCACTGGATGTTACTCCTCTGAATTAAACGTTGGGTTTAAAGTGCATGATTATACGCCAAGTTTTGACTTGCTTCTCATGTTACTGCTTGTCAATAATTTATCTGTGTCTATATATATTTAGATGATTTGTGTATATACTTATTATGTATGTTCTTGTTATTTTCTCAGTCATTTATTGCATATTGTCTCGTTCAATATATCTGAGCATGTTTTGAAAAATAATGATAATAATAGTGTTATTTTATTGATGATATTAATGTTCGAAATTCACGATGTGATTTTCCTTGATATATGGATCTAGTCACCTAGGGAAAGCCCATCATTGCCGTCAATGCAAGTTTGTAGAGATTCTTCTTATTAGTGGTTTTCAAACTTAGTTTTTCACCTTTTTTCGGTTTTTGTAAGGTTTTTTATTTCCTAGCGTTTGGTTGACAAGTTTTTTTTTTTTTTTTAGAACGAAGATCGTATTTCGTTTGGTTGATTATTTTCTTTTTTAGAACTAGGATCGTATGTCCTTTGGTTGACTAGTTTTTATTTATTTATTTATTTATTCTAGAACTAAAATCGTATTTAATATGTGAGTGCTATTATAATGAAATGTCCGATTCGACGCTCCATATGCTCGGTGAAAATATATTTTGACTTTGAATTAACTATTATGTTGGATTTCATGTGGAGGAGTACGCGGTCATTTATATTCTTTTTTTTTGTTTTTTTTTACGTTTCATAGAAATTATTTTTTAAATTCACAATCGGACAGCTTTCGTGAAAGAGTATGTTGGGGAGTGAAAGGATTTTGAGTTTTGTGTGTTATCAGTAATAATTATGAATAAATGATAATTGTGAAATCCCGAATTCCCTCCATCTTGATTGCATAGCTACGTAATTTGTTCGTTGTGGAGATCATGCATCTTCGTTTACACCACACACGATTCAAATTTCAAATATGTTTGACTTGAGCTTCGACGAGATGGTTCTGTAAGGGCCAGAATGTCACGATAGAGAGACCACTTGAGGCGACTTGAATTAAAAAATTAGTGTAATCATTGATATTTGTAGGAATTTCACATATATATATAATTATATATATATATTATATATATAATATATATAGATATATACATATAATATAGATTTGACCCTAACCGAAATTACAAAGTATCTTTACAGTGCTTATAGGGTAAAAATTAAAAGAGATAATCCAGGATTATCGGATATCCACACGGTCACAAACCTAAACAGGTTTGTGACCGGTGATATCCGATAATCTTGGCTTATCTATACTATATATATATGTGTATATTAATAATATATATATCATATATATATATATATATGTATATATATATATATGTATATATATATAATATATATCTATATAGATATATATATTTATTTTACGCCAGTAGATAACGAATTTCAACCTTTCACCAAACGAAAAGGGGATTATTACATTTAGGATGCCATCAGTGTTAGACTGCTTGGAATAATACCTTCCCCCCCCCTCCCCACCGTGGCACTTCCCAATTTTCTTTCTCCTCATACCCAGCTGCATAGCTTTGTCAAGTCTCTTTTGCTCACATTTTCATTTAAAAGGAGTCCTTCAGGAGTCCTTCAGGAGTCTTTCATCCCTCAGGAGTCCCTTCGGAGGTCCCCTTTCATGGGTCCTTCAGGAGTCCCCTCAGGAGTCTTCAGGAGTCCCTTCATGGGTCCCCTCAGGAGTCCTTCAGAGTCCTTCATGGGTTCCCTCCTCTCTTAGGAGCCTTCAGGAGTCCTTCATTGGGTCCCTCAGGAGGGTCCGTTCAGGGTCCTCAGGGTCCTCAGGCTAGTCCTTCAGGAGTCCTTCATGGGTCCCTCAGGACAAGGGATAGAAATTCTTACAATATATGCTTCAGTTACTTAGTTGAATTACGTAATGAAGATATTAGTAATGTAAATTTTTAATGAATTTTTTTTCTCTTTACTCTCACATTTCTGTTTTATATGAATATTATATAATCTTGAGTTCTTTGAAAGTCGAGTTGGTTAAATCTTTTTTACCCTCTCATTTTTTTTTTGTCTCTCCTTCAGTTTTGGTCTAGATAATCCATCAGGATGCCCGCCCCGTCGACCTCCGCATAATAAATAAAAAAAAGACACTTCCTCTTGTTTAAGCTTTTCCAATTTCGAATTGATTACAGAATTGTTTCAAAATAATTAGTTGGTCTTTACCAAACAGTTAGTTGGTGTTCTCTAAAAAAAAATGTCCTTTACTTCCCCCCCCAAAAAAAAAATATATATATATATACATATAGTTATTATTTCAGATTATTTTAGATAGATGAATTTCCAGTGATCTGATTAATAAACAAAAATTACTGAATAGTTTAAAAAGTAATTAGCGGTCTTTTCCAAACAATTAGTTACTGTTTTGTAAGCAATTAGCTTTGCATTCGGGAAAAAAACATAATTAAGATTTGTTTGCAGAGGTGAATTTCCAGTGATCTAATTAATAAAGAAAAATTACTGAATTGTTTTAAGAAATAATAAGTTGGTCTTTCCTAAACAATTATTTGTCCTTCTCAAAACAAATTAGCTTTTCCTTTCGCTAAAAGATTAGTGTATTTTTCAAACACTTAGTTGTGTTTCTCCAAATAATTAGCTTCACTTTCGCAAAGAACTTCATTCAGATTACTTCGCAGAGACGCAAATAGGATCAGCGGCGAAACGATCGAATGAATGGACGGCCTCTCCATCTTCTCTTTCCGACAGCCCGTAGTAATAATAATAACTCCGGCCTCCGGATATGTGAAGTACGGACATCCGGACAGGGGGTGTTATCGGCTGATGTGTGTGTGTGTGTGTGTGCTTGCCTTTTTTGCACTTCGTTAACGGTCTGAATAAGTGCGTAATTACTTTTGGCAGTTCTGAAGCGTGCGTTTGTGATTTATTGTAGGAAAGGGCCAAAGGGGATGTTTTGTAAAAAGTGAAAATGAAATGATGGAGTGGATAGGAAAGGTGAAAAATATATATATATGACTGGTAAAAATGTTCTATTACAACAGGATTCCATCTAATAAAAGGAGCCCACAAAAACGCCAAAATGTTGAGAGTAAGCAGTCTCTGAAATATAGTACTTACTTTCTATATTTTGGCGTTGTTATGGGCTCCTTTTATTAGTGTATATATATATATATATATATATATATATATATATATATATATATATATAATTTATTTCATATAATGTGTGTTTTTTAAATGGAAAACTAAGGCAGGCATTCCCTGAAGAACATAACAGCTATACCATATCATCACTCCGGAATTTGGCACGTGAATAACATACTGTATTTGTTATTAAATCTCATAAGAATTACAGGAAAGGATTCACATTTCAGTTCTCAACGAACATCGGCCAGAACCTCTACTGAATGTTGAGAATGGAAACTGAAATCTCCACGAATATTGAGAATGAAACTCGATCTCATCATTGATGAGAATAATTAAGAAAAGAACTGGCACTGCAGTACAACAAAATTATTTGATAGAATTTGTGAATAGATTTTCTCTTGAACGTTCTCCTTTGGCGTCTTAATGTGCCCCATTGCCGCGTGCACCAGACTTGAGAGGTATCTTGCAAGTTTTCGCTAACGCTGGGGGGGGTGGGGGGGGGGGGGGGGGGGGGGGGGGGGGGGGGGAGATTTGAGAAGCAGGTGCGTTCAAGCTGTTTTTTTTATTGGGCTTGGGACCGACTCAAATGTACGGACTGCCATGGCATAATGCGAGAATGCAGTTCTAATATATACATTTGAATCAGAAAGTATTTGAGTTACTTTCATTGCTTGTAAGATTATTTCTTTTACTCGTCGAGAATCTATTTTAATTTTAATACATTTGAATCAGAAAGTATTTGAGTTACTTTCATTGCTTGTAAGATTATTTCTTTTACTCGTCGAGAATCTATTTTAATCTCAATATTGTGAGAAAATGTGCTTTTTTTGCGTATTAGATTGTTTCAAGGCGCAGATATTTTTATGGGCTCCTGTTATTAGGACGAACCTAGCACAAGGTTCGAAAGCTATTAATATTTATTAAAGACCATCAGCTCTCGCGTGCTATATTATTGTGGACCTGCAAAGATTATCATCAATTTCGACATGGAAAACTGTACCCACATTCCTCATTTTGTTAGTGTGTATGTGCGCGCGCGTGTTCTTGCTTGCTTTTGTGCATGTTTATAGTTTTTCCAAAGGAGATTTTCATAATTATCATGCATGGTGCTTGCATATGAATAATGAATGCAAGGCAATATCTAGAACTCTTGCGTCAAGATGGTACACATAACTAATGTTGATAACCGCAGTATTAACATCGTTAATTTATATCACCTTTCCGTAACCAAAAGTAGCGGAAGGAAGTGCTCCCCCCTCCCCCTTTTCCAATTTTCTTCCCCTTCCCATCGGGTCTGTGTCCTTCCTGTACACATTCCGCATAATACGAGATCGATACTTTGCTATCGATCAAAAACACCACGATCTCCTGTTATTTCACTTCTGTGGCCGCTGGAATGTGGTGGGTTAATAACCTTTCAGAACTTACAGCTGAATTTCTAGTCGTATTAACAGACGCTGACAGTTCTGTATTTTTTGTAGTTTGACATTGATGAATTTAGGTTCGAATTTCTACGTGATATTTTAGCCACGTTGGTGCAGGCCTTTATAAATTACGCAACGACTCTTATTTAGTATATAAGCGTCTCAGTCGCTTGATCGGTATGGTCTTGGCCTGACACCTCGGTGGCCGCGAGTTCGATTCTCGGGCATTCCAGTGAGGGGTTAGAGATGTGTGTTTTTGGTGATAGAAGTTCACTCTCGACGTGGTTCGGAAGTCACGTAAAGCCGTTGGTCCCGTTGCTGAATAACCACTGGTTCCATGCAACGTAAAAACACCATACAAACAAACTTATTTAGTCTATAATACATATTTTTAATAACTCTTTCGTAGTATAATATGTATACTTTCTTAAGAATTTTTTAATAACTCTTTCGTAGTATAATATATATATTTTCGAATTTTTAATAAATCTTTCGTAGTATAATATGTATACTTAAGAATTTGTAGCTTTCGTTGCAGATGCCATGGGCAGTTTTTAGTTTTCCCATAAAACTGTAGATTTACGATGACTAGAAATAAAATACCGATTATAAGGCTGTAGATCCTTTTTGAGTTTGAAAGTATCAGAGGAAGTGCAAAGGGTGTTTCATGATTTTGAACTTATCCACTTGCCTTCTGGTTAGTATGTATGAATAAATATATATATATTATATATATATATATATATATATATATATATATATATTATATTATACACGTTTATGTATATCACTTTTACTTTTTTTACATTTTTTCAGGCATGGAAGATATAAACTTTGTACATCTCTCTCTCTCTCTCTCTCTCTCTCTCTCTCTCTCTCTCTCTCTCTCTCAATTTGTTCGTTTTACCGTATAATATATATATATATATATATATATATATATATATATATATATATATACACACACACATCGAGCTACAAATGTCCTTTAAATATCTCTTGCGGTGGTGGAGTGGGTAAAAGCTTCACTTGACGTTCCTGGATTTGTATGGTGTCCTAGGTTGCGCCTGGGCGCCGCCAATTCTCATTATCGCCTAATAAAATTCCCCTTCGGTCAAGCATATATAGAAAAAATATTAATTCCGAGGTAGAGTGAATTAGATATTAAAGGACATTTGTAGCTCGATGTATGTATATGAATCACGGTTAATGTGATATGACTTAAATATATATAATATATATATATAATATAAATATATATATTTATATATTATCTATAGTACTTTTTTTTAACATTTATTTAGGAATGGAAGACTTTGTACATCTCTGTTCCTATAATATTCCTCTCTTCCTCCTCTCTCTCTCTCTCTCTCTCTCTCTCTCTCTCTAAGCCGGAAATACCTGAGAGACGAATTAGTGCAATTCCGTACCGTAGGTTTTATCGTGTGCAGATCGTGGCGTCTCCCACGTTGCGTTAAGATATTGCGTCATGGTCATCATTTTCCTAAAATTTATGCATATGGATGTATTTGCGTGTGTTTATGGACGCAAGGATATGACATAAATTCAATAAATTCAATTTTGTTTTTAGGAAAGAATCATGGACCTTCAGTAATTATTTCCAGGATTTAGCTGACTGAATACGCATTTATATGACGATGCGAAATGCGTAGTGATATTACGAAGACGAAACTGAATTTTATAGTCAGTTGTCATTCAGCGTATAATTTTTCAATATGTCAGAATGGCAGGGAATGAACGTGTTTCCTTGGATCTGGAAACCAATTATGCGTAATTGAAGTATAGTAAGTTGCTTGTGTAGTGATAAGGCTATTGTTAGTGTTTTTGTTTTTACGTTCTTTTAGCAGCGTTTCAAGTAAATTGGTCAGCTTGTCTGTCTTTTTAAACTAACAACTTGTTGAAACCAGAATGATCCTCCATAGCGGTGGGCTTTTCCTTCGTTTCTTGGTAAAAGTAAGTTCGGCTTCGTTACTTTATTTAAAAAAATTTTTTTCTTTGTTTTATCTTATATGCGAATGATATATATACTCGTACTCATTACTTTTACTATATAGTTACGCAAGGATATTTTTGCCGCTAACGTTTTACACACACACACGCACACACACACACACACACACACACACACACACACATATATATATATATATATATATATATATATATATATATATATATAAAATATACATTTATATATAAATGTGTGTTTATCTATATGTATATGTGTGTGTATGTATATGCATATGCATAGCTTTGAAAAATGGCCACGTTGAAATTATACCCAGAACAAAGATACTTTTTTTCGGCATTTGAAGATTTTTGTGGCTCAGTTATCAATGTAATTGTCCGACATGTTTTTGATAATATTAATATTGAACCTTTTTAATTTTAACGAAAAGGAATGGAGCGCTAAATATCACCTTGTGATATTGAAAGGTGGAAGATAGAGTAATATTACAGTCTCATGCATTTTTTTTTAACGGAGCACGTGTTTGCAAAAGATAAAGATTGGCATCTAATAATAGGTAAAAGTTGAGTGTGAGATAATAATTTTGAATGGCGTTATCAGAGAAACCTTTCAAATATCTTTTTAACTTGTTCTGGAATACATAATGAAATGACTATTAGTATTATCCCCAAAATTAGAATAAGTATTTACCAGAGATAGGAAAAATTCTCTGGTTAATAGATTTTAAGTCTATTCTCTCCTTTTTCCGAGCAAAAATTCATAATCCCAGACTTTATGATTAATGGAGAGACGAAAGGAAAAAAAATATCAAAACAACTTCCTAAGTCTGGTGATTGTAGCTATATGTAGGCAGTGAGCTGCTTTCTGATTGGCTCTTGACGGCAACGGAATTATGTTCCTGTCACCTGATTGGCCGAGGACGAAGAGTAAATGACAGAGTCCAGTGCCACAAGGTGTTGTGTATGAACGCGTTGTGTGTACTTACGTGTTTGTGCGTGTCTGTGTACCTTCTGTCTTTGGGTGTACGTGCGTAGGTGAGGTGTGGGTGTGGGCCTGTGTTCCTGGGTGTTGGTGAGTGGGTGGATGGGAGTTGGTCAGAAGGTGTATATATCTCGCACACCACCTGGTCATCTCACTGATCACCTGTCCACCTCTCTCTCTCTCTCTCTCTCTCCTCTCTCTCTCTCTTAGATTTGTCACCGATATAAGGATAATGATAAGAATGATAACACGCACATACAAACACACACAGTTTGTAGTAATTTGGACAGAATCAGAAAACAGACAATAGAGAGAGAGAGAGAGAGAGAGAGAGAGAGAGAGAGAGAGAGAGAAGGGCGAATGGTCCCGGGCCAAATCCAAGGATAGCAGGTGACATACAGGGGGCTTCAAAATAGAAAAAGGTATACTGAGTAGGAGTAAGACAAAAGAGGAACTAGCCTGTTGAGAGAGAGAGAGAGAGAGAGAGAGAGAGAGAGAGAGAGAGAGCGCAGGTGGAAGGAAAGGCTTTTTGAAGGAAGGTCTTCAGGGAAGCAGAGGAAGCAATTAAAACGTACAAAAGGAAGAAATGAAGAAAAAATTATCAATTAAATTGAGCGTTTACATACGGAAATAAGATCACGTATTGTGATGCGTAATGCTCCCTCAATCGTCAACAGTAGCAGTCGAACTCTCTCTCTCTCTCTCTCTCTCTCTCTCTGCAGACAGATGCTCCTTATTATTGGTATGCATAGGAGAGACCTCTTTGTCGTCCCGATGTTTTATGTCGAAAATGATTGATAATTATATAATCTTTCGTCCTTTCCAGGTGCTTATGGTTGAAATATCTATAAAGGTATCTTCAGAAATCTTATCCTTCTGCGTCTCCCATTTCGTGTGACGTCATAATATTGTGACGTCACGTCAGGTTGACCCTGAAGTAATTGGTGGTTCTTGCTAGTTGCCTTTTGATAAATCTTTGTTTCTGATTTATAAGCGTATATCTGGAAAGATTGTTGAAGTGTTTGCGAGAGAGAGAGAGAGAGAGAGAGAGAGAGAGAGAGAGAGAGAGAGAGAGAGAGAGCAAATCGGTCCTCCATCAAGATGGCGTTCTCGTTTGTAGTACAGAAGTTCCGCCTTGGGTCTAGCAGAGGTCTTTATTGCGTCTCTCGTGCTCTGCCTGTCTTTTCCGGGTACTACCTCTTCTTCTTCTTCTTCTTCTTCTTCTGCTTCGTCTCCTTTTTCTTTTTCTATTTCTTCTTCCTCGTCTTCTTCTTATTTTTCTTCTTCTTATTTTTCTTCTCTTTTTTCTTCGTCTTTTTCTTCTTCTTCTTCCTCTTTTTCTTCTTATTTTTCTTCTTTTTCTTCTTATTTTCTTTTTTTCATCGTCTTCTTCGTCTTCGTCTTCTTCTTCTTCTTCTTCAGAAAGTTATTTCATTTCTTTTCTTGTCCTATATTGTGTTGATGTTCTTTCTTTTTAGTGTTATTTCATTTATTTTTGCCTGCAAATTGTACTGATACACTTATCGTCTCTCTCTCTCTCTCTCTCTCTCTCTCTCTCTCTCTCTCTCTCTCTCTCTCTTTCTGTTGTCTCAGAAGTAATGTTACTGATATATCTTAAGGGAACTATGTCTGACGTGTATTGATCGAATATTTTCCCCGTTCTTCATTTTTTTTTTCTTTTTTGCGTACGGTTGCATCAACACAAAAAAATGAGGGTTTTCAAACTTGATTGAAGTTAGGTTTGTTCATTTCTATCTATCAGGATCTAAGATATTCCAGTCTGTTATATTGTGGTTTTGAAGAAATATTTAATCCGTCGTATCTCTGTTGATTTACTGATATGCAAAAAAAAAAAAAAAAAAAACACTAATGGGGAATTTATTGCGTCTGACGTTTTTCTTAAAATTCATCACGAATTTTCCTTCATATCAGTTGAAGAAAATATTTACTGAATATACTTTTATGTTATTATTCACAGTATTGAATAACCCCAAGTTAATGTTGACAAGAACGTAATGTGTATTTTTAATCAATACTTAAAATTCCTTGAATTTTCCTTATTATTTTCACTCCTTGCAAGGTGCTATGACTTCCATGTCGGACTCCATCTTGCAACATGGCTTCTCCTTGATCTCCCCCCTCCTACTCCTACATCCTCCTCCTCCTCCTCCTCCTCCTCCTCCTCCTCCTTCGTTCTCTATTTTTTTCCCTTCTCCCTCAAGGATCCTCTGTTGATCACCTGGCACGGCGCCTCCGATGCCCTGGGGCACCTAGCCCCCTTCGAAGGACTTCTCTATTCTCTGGCTGGTGTCCTTCAAGGCTTTCCCCCCCCTTCCCCCCTTTCCCCCCCTCTGCTCTCTCTGCCCCCCTCCCCCTGCCACGTCTTTGTTTTGGATACGATGATGTTTTTGTATTTCGTCATTTTCAGACGTTGCCTTGCCTTGATCCTCTCTCCTCTCTCTCTCTCTCTCTCTCTCTCTCTCTCTCTCTCTCTCTCTCTCTCTCTTATCAGTTTATTTCCAGAAGAATGACATTGATCGAAAGCCGTTTTCGCATTCATCCATTTTTCTGTTATTTTTCGTAATTTTTTTTATCTTGTATTGTTTAGGTTTAAATTCGGGATTCATTACATTTTCTTTGTTACATCTTCGTTTTATTGAGAAACTTTAGTTTCTGCTGTTGTTCATATATTAATATTATATATATTATATATATATTATATATATATATATATATGTATATATATGTATATGTAGTATATATATATATATATATATTTATATATATATAATATATATATATATATATATATATATATATATATATATATATTCCTGTTCATTACCTCTTTTAACTTCCGTATTCTTCCTTTTCTTCTTCCACCCTGTTTCTTTACTTATTGAGCTGATCTGGTGGAAGTCTTACTTTCCAGTTGCTCTGTTTTGTTATACTCCTTAATCCTTCTTGAGCACCGTTTCATCTCCTTACTTGAACTTAGACCTATTCTTCTTTTGCTTGTCTTCCCTGATTTCTACTTTTTTCTACTTCTTGGTCGTCGTCTACTCTTGCAATTCCCATTTTCCCATTTTCATTTTTTTTTCCTTTTATGCTCCTCCTCCTCCTCCTCTACATTTTCCACCTATTCCGGTCCTCTCTCTCTCTCTCTCTCTCTCTCTCTCTCTCTCTCTCTCTCTCTCTCTCTCTCCATCCAGCTCTTCCTCTTCCGTCCTCTGCTGCCCAGTTTAGCAACGGAGACCTGAATAGAACCTGTCTCTCTCTCTCTCTCTCTCTCTCTCTCTCTCTCTCTCTCTCTCTCTCTCTTCTGGAAATGCTTCCCCCTGACCATCTCTGCCACGCCCCTTGTGCATCTTAAATTAAACCCTCTCTCTCTCGCTCTCTTCTCTCTTCTCTCTCTCTACCTCTCTCTTCCCTCCTCCCTCTTCTGACACAGAGACAATATATATATATATATACATATATATATATATATATATATAGATATATATATATATATAGATAGATAGATAGATAGATAGATAGATAGATAGATAGATAGGAAGGGCATTAGATGTTTTTAGCTGACTTCAAGCTCAAGGAAAATAGATATAGAAAGTTGATATAGGAAGGAGGAAAATGAATAAAGTGGTTTAACTCACTTCCTGAAGGAAATAAGAACCATGAAAAACGGAAGCAGTGAGAGAATTCCGGGTTGGGGGGAATGCAGAGGTTGTATACGGGAAGAAAGAATCACTTGTCCGAAAAGTGGGAAATTTGCTTAGTTCCTCATATTCATAGTAGGTGTGTTAAATATTCGTCATCAGTTATATCTTCCATCAGATATATTCACCTTTCGAAGTTCGTGGGCTATTGTTTGGCGTCATAACTTTAGTAGCAATTATTGGCACTCATTTCTTTATTACAGATATTCAGTTTTGTTGCTATCTCATATTTTTGATGCAGTTATGTTAAGATTCAAACACACTTAGATTTAAAACCTTTGTTTTTGGAGCAATTCGTAATTTGTGCCTAAATGCAATTGCCCCTCGTTTTTTTAATTTAAACCTTTTTGCCAGTGTGATTAGAACTTTTATTTCTCTCTCTCTCTCTCTCTCGTTTCATTTCCAGCCTAACGTCTCTTGTTCATTGTGTCCTGTTTATTTTTTTTTTTTACTTTTTATTTGTGCTCGATTTATTGTTCCAATTCTCTTCCTAACTTTAATTTCCCCACTACTTCATCTTCTTCGATCTCGCTCTTCATTGCCTTCTAATCGCCGTCGTTATCATCATCGTAGTCATCATCATCATCCTTATAATCGGTGAGCGTCATTGTCAAATGCCGTCGTCTTCGTTTTTTTATTATGATAATCCCATCATGCTGTTCGTTATAATGATCTCTTCTGTTCTTCACTTCCTCTTTTTCCCTCTCTCTCTCTCTCTCTCTCTCTCCCCTGCTGCCCTTCCCCCGGAGGGAGATATACCCATAGCTCGTCTCCCGACCTGCGGTGCCCTTGGGGAGTATCGTGAGGGCGCTCTGGAGGAGGAGTAAGAGGGGCCTGTGTGTGTGTATATATATATATATATATCATCTGGGTGGTAGAAGTCGGGGGAGGTTCTGAAGAAGAAGAAGAAGCCCTTGGGTATCTCGCGTGCCATCTGCCACCGGGTGCACGCCCTACGCCCCTCCCTCGCCCCTCCTTCATCTTCCTCGGTTCGGGAGGACGGGGAGGGGTAGCCTGGAAGTGCGCAATCCTCATCCTCCTTCCCCCTCCCCCTCCTTGATTGCGCGCCTTCTCTTCCTCGTCTGTGATCTCTGATTGCGTTTCTCGTCCTTAAAAACTCTTTGCATCTCTCTCTCTCTCTCTCTCTCTCTCTCTCTCTCTCTCTCTCTCTCTCTCCAAACAACAAAGAAAAGAAACTAACACCAGCTAACCAGCCTCCCTGTGTCCTTTTGCCAACCCCCTCAGGATATGCACAATAACAATAAAAAAAAGAAAAGATAGGACGAACTAACAACAAAAGGAAGGGTACGCCGATAATGCTGATAAGAAGTAACAGCGTGATTTTTATTATATATATATATATATATATATATATATATATATATATATATATATATATATATATATATATATATATAGTGTGTGTGTGTGTGTGTGTGTCTCGTTTCCTCATATTACCTATTGTATAGATAAAGGTAAATTAAAACTAAATATGCAAAGCATTGTTAATTCAAGTATCCTAATATAGATTAATGTAGTTTTTTTAGGAAGGAGTATGCGAAAACGTTTGAATAGGCCTTTGGAAACCATTTTATATGATGTTCCTTATCTTTATATCTGCTCTATAGAAAGTGGCTATCAAGGTTATATAGATTGGTGAAGGATCCTGATTACCTGAAGGTATAAAGTTATGGAAATTCGTCCCAGCAATATCATTGTACAGACTGATGAAATTAGTGTCTATTGTAGGGCCCCGTTGGCGGTGAGTGCCGTCAGTACACCCTCATGTGGTGCACTGTAGGCATATTTTGAGGTTCTTTGCAGCGTGCCTTCGGCCCCTATCTGCCACACCTTTCGTTACTTTTACAGTACCTCCTTTTATATTCTCTTTCTTCCATCTTGCTTTCCAGCCTCTCCTAACAATTGATTTATAGTGCAACTGGTTTGAGGTTTTCCTCCTGTTACACCTTTCAGGCCTTCTGCTCTCAATTTCCGTTTCAGCGCTGAATGACCTCATAGGTCCCAGTGCTTGGCCTTTCGCCTATATACTATATTCAGTTCTATTGTAGGTCCCTAAGGTCAGTTGTAAACACTGAAACATTGATTGTTAGGTTGAGGGTACTAGCTTCATCCCCCGATAGTCAAAACATCTCTTAAGATTTACGGAGTCACTTTCAGGCTTAACTTTTATCACACTTTTGGTGGTGATACTTAGGTAAAAGAATATTGCCAGTGTGTATGCTATATTAGTGTAGTTTGCAACATAACTCAAGAACGGATGTACAGACTTGGATGTCTGGGAGTGAAATCGTTGTTAAATCATTGTTGCGTCAGCCGTACTCAACCTAGAACGTATCAGGTTATGCAAACTTTGTATAAAATATGATTTCATGTATAAAGTATCAATGATGATTATTAGAACCGAGAAATGTTTAAAATTTCTTTTTTGCTTTGTGGAATGAACATATTTACCAAGATTTAAAGGTAGATTTTTGTACATCGATACTTAATATACAGGGTTTTAATATTTTAGCGTCTTTGTGGGAGATATCTTTTTTATCAGTGACAATGTACTAGTAAGGAAGTACTACATAATTATCACCTTATGCCTGCATTGTGAAGCGATTGTAACCTGCTGCCTTTGCGTTGCTTGTAGAGTTTGTATTCCTAAAGCATTTAAAGCATTTAAACATTGAATTTAATCTGTTTTTTATTTGCTTAATAATAGTTTACAAGAGACGCCCAAACAAATAGTTAACGATCTTCTCCGGGTTAAATACAGGCTGTAAGAAGTAAAACACGAGAGAGAGAGAGAGAGAGAGAAGAGAGAGAGAGAGAGAGAGAGAGAGAATCACTGGAATACTGCCTATGGTTCGCATGCAATGTGCTGACATGGTTAAGTAACATTGTTGATAATATTCAAAATGTTAACTAAGTACATTAGTTCAGCTTGAAAACACAGACATTTGCAATGTACAAAGTTGCTTTCAAATTACTATTCAGGAAGCGGGAGTGACGGTCGTTTAGACCTCAATAGTTCGAGGTCATTACGTCCTCACCTGTTTGCTATTAGCATTGCTGAGATTCTTAACATTGTGGCGGTTTTGGTGGTAACGTTGGATCCGGACAGGTTTTGGATCCCATAACGACTTTTGATTTGCATGTTTTTGTGTGTGTGTGTGTGTGTGTGTGTGTGTGTGGTTCCTTTCACTTTGCTGAATGTTAGATTGCGTGTCAGTTGATTAATATGGTTGGTTGTATTGAATATGTCCCTGTTTTGGGAAGATTTTGACGAAACAGTGCGTGACCCGACCTCCAGCTTACTTAGGGCGCATGCTAAAATCTACAGTCAAATAGCACGTTGTCTCAACAACGAAAATAAAAATAAACGCTATATTTTATTAGAGATAATGGTTCTGTACTGCTTAATATGCTAATTTTTTATTTTTTTTTACATTTGCATTTATAATAAATAAATCATAATTGTCCTATCCTAAAATTCCTGTATCTTTAAATCAACGCGAAACACTTTTTTAAAGACGTATTTAGGCCTTCCATAGAGCCTTCCTACCTCCCCAACAAGAGCAACAACAACAACAGCAAAATAGTTTGTAGGCTTACTCGCGAAAACATGATATGACGTTATTAGAGTGCAGTGTTCAATTGAGACATGCAATTATACAAATATTTTTTTGCCTCTAGTGTAAAATGTAATTTGATAGCCAGGACAGTTTTCAATATCCTGAATTTTTAATAAATTTTAGATATAAATAAAAAATGGTTTGTGTCGAAGTGAACAAAAAATTAATTCCTATATTAATTTATAATGTCTGTCTGTAGACTTTTGAGTTTTTAGATATATATTTAGAAAGTTCGTTCAAAATATGTTTATTTAATATCCTTTTTTTAAAATTGACATTTTCCGGCTTACTATTCCACGTTATGAGAGTTTTTCTAAGCTAAAAACCGAATCGTTAATTCAATTAAATTTAGTAAGAAGCAAATGGCATAAAAAGGGCGGTTTGTTAAGCCGTGATGCAGCTAATTGTACTAATTACATAACTGCATTGATTTTACAATCTTTCAGTGTTCTTATTTCATCGAAAGCCCAATTTGTTACAGTTGATCCGGTATACATTTCCTCATTCTCATTATCTTCAATCTTATACCTACCAAGATCTCGACTTTTATAACTTCATACTCATCGCTAGATTATAAATTCACCTGGTGATTCCATAGGCCACCTGTTGACAGAAGGATTCGTAAGCTGACTCACACTCACTCGTAATCTTCCCCTCCCCCCCTCCTTCCCCCTCTACCTCCCCTTCTTCTCTCCCCCTCCTCGTAGACCTTGTGGTATTGTGTTCTTAATCCTCTAGACAGAAGTATCATGACGCTAATTTTCGGATCTTTCTTTTTAATTGGCTGTTGACTTTGAACTTTCGACGGGTGTTTTTGTATGTGTATTCGAGGGTGTAATTTAGTTATTTTTCTTCGGTTGTCAGGTGAATTGTCAGGTAAATATTTTATTGATTGTTGATGCATTATGTGAAAGGACTTTTTGTTAGTGTTATTGATCTAGTTTGATTTCCACAAACAAACAAACACACACACATTCATTCATACATACATACATATATATACATGCATGAATACATACATACATACACACACACACACACACATATATATATATATATATATATATACATATATTCATACATACATACATACATATATATACATGCATGCATGCATGCATACATACATATACACACACACATACACACACACACACACACACACACATATATATATATATATATATATATATATATATATATATATATAGAGTGATGTATGTATTTGAATGTGTATGTATGATAGGATTTATCACAAATGAACTTGAGGGTTATAGACAGTAGACCTTGGAACGTTTATTGTTGAAGTACTTCGCTGTCAGTATTCAAGGTAGGTTCACCTTTTTAGGAACAGTGAAGGATACCCAGTATTCATCGTCCAAATGAATGTTAAAATGTTTTAGTAATCCTTCTTACGGAAAGGTCAACACATCACATGTCAAATCAAAAGCAAAGTGCTTCCAGTCAAAAGGAAAGTGCTTCTAGTTTAGTTTATCATTTAAAAACGTTAAAAAAAATCGTTGAGAATCTCTTTTTCTATTGGAATAATCACAAGTTTCTGTTTGTTCGTGTATTTGTGGTCTCGAAGTGGTCATGTCATATGGTTAGTGTCCTTTTTTTTATGTTAAGGCCGGAGAGATGGATAACCTGTAATCTGTAATAAGCCCTGGCTTGAAGGGAGCAAGAACATTATGGATATGAGTCTGTGCTTAACCTCAGAGGAAATGAGATACGCCTTTTGAAAGAGAGAAGACTATACAGGTTGGGGAAAATTTAGCCTCTAAGCCCAAGGGACAGTAAGTCTTTTAACAAATTATTTTGCCTTTTCATTTCACAAGGCTACGTTGTTGTCAGTTACCTCTCTCTCTCTCTCTCTCTCTCTCTCTCTCTCTCTCTCTCTCTCTCTCTCTCTCTCCTTGAAAATCCCCTCGAAAATTTCTCAAAATAAAAGAAAATAGAACTTGAACATCCTTCAACTAAATAATTATGTAGGTGGATCATTAGTGAATATAGGTTGCTAGTGAACATGCAATACAAATATTTAGGGAAATGTTTTTAGTGTTTTGTGAAAGATTTCTGTACAATTGTGTTCTTACCGGTGAGATTAAGCTTTGATAAAATACCCTTTATATATTGCCAAATTGCGACCCCTTTTCGGGGGGGCCTGGCCCCCTTAAGCTTCACCTTTATAAGGGGCCTCCCGGGTATCATCAGCCCAGAGAGTTCCCTCCCCCCCTCTTCTACCCACCCCCCACAATTGACTCCCTGTTTTGGGTATACCCCGTCTGGCCCTAGTTTCCACCTTTTCCTCCTCTCTCACCCTCTCCCTCCGTCTCCTCCCTTTCTACTCACCTTTTTCTGTCTGTGCCTCTCTCCCACCCTCCCCCTCCCCCCAATGCCTCCTAGCTTGTAACCCCCCCCCCCCTTCTGTGAAATTCCCTCTTTCCACCTTCTCCCTTGACCCCCTTCTTCCTCCCTTTTCTCACCTTTTTCTGCTTCTCTATCCCTCTCTTCTGATTTCCCCTCCCCCTCCCCTTCTCCACCTCCCCCACCTTCCTCCTTCTTTTCTCCCCCTCAACTCGACAGGTTTCTTGCCATGTGCTTCGTCCGCCATTTTGAAACTTGCAACATGATCCATTGCTTCAGAAGTTGCATTTTGAGAGATATTTTGACTGTGAATTTTATTTGAATATTTTTTTTTCGTATTGCCAAGTTTCCTGTTAATTTGTCCCTTAGAATTGTGACTCCACATAGGTTTTGTCTTGTTTTCTTTGAGTCTTCTAATGTGTAATGATATTTACGTTTGTATGTATTATTATGTGAGCTTTGCGTTATGCAGGTATATATTTATATGTATATGTATATGTATATGTGAGTCTGTTTTGTTTAGTGGTTATATGATTTAAGGGGCAAATACTTTTCATTATGTTATCTAACTATTTAATCAAACAAAAACCAAAACTTCTTCCAGTTTTCATCTGAAGATGTAAAACTAAACCCACAAAATTACTGAGTATAACTTGTTTACTTGTATTTACATAGTAAAATGATGTGTAAACACAAGTAAAAAAGTTATACTCAGTAATTTTGTGGGTTTCTTTTTAACTATTTAATGTTGTATCTTGTATCCAAAATATTATTTTTTCGGCCCTCACATGATGATAAAAGTTTTGAGTCAAACTTTTCGTTGGTAACTTTGTGGAACCTGTTCCATCTCAGTCGCTTTGTTAAGTGAATGATGAATATTTATTTTTGTCTCATTTGTACGGAAATGTGTAATTTCCGTAATCATACGTGAATGAACATGGGCATCATAGGGTGATAAATGTATGGGCCACTGTCATCAGTAAAGTGCTCCTACAGTAGTTTTCTGCAACTTTTGCTGTTTGAAATTTGATTTTATTCTTCTCACTCTCCTTATCGCCTCTCTTGCCTGATCGACTTTCTATTTGTGAAAGCCTTTATTGAAAGTTAACGGACATTCAGGATTGTTCTATACAACATTATACAATCTCTGGGTAATGATATTACGATGCCTAGTTTTCAGTCTTTTGGTGTAGAAGATAATGTCTCTTTTTTTATGCAGAAAATCAGAAAATGAAACTCTCCTCTGATGGATTTACCATTGTGACACGTCACATGTCATAAAGATCTTTTTTAAAAATTTAAATAAAAAAGAAGCCTTTTTGTAGGGTTTGATTATTTCATTTTTACGCCTACAGGTAATTTCTTGTATGGAGACTTTCATTACCAAGTTACTAACCTTTTTTAATTATTAATATTATATTATGCTTAAACGCTAGTTAATCTATCTTCTCTAATAAAAAAAATTCGAGTGGATCTTTCTTGTGTGTCCTTCAACGGGTGACAGTAGGAGAGACATAACACACAGCGATTCACCACTTAGAAACCGGTTTGTCCGCCCTTGGGGCGGGGTTTGTAGGGGGATGATAGGGGAGACATCTATCCTCCTCTTGCAAACATGTTTGTCCGCTCCCTGGTTTGGGGCGGTGGGTAGGTAGGGGAACCTGCAGTGCCGTGTTCCAGCGCGCGTAGCTCGCTCCAGCCAGCTCGTAATTTAATAATAGCAATAATATTCTTGTGAAATTCAAAGTAACGTATGATAGAGCTAAAAGCTAAGAACTTGAACGTTCGTTGTGAACGCTAATGATAATTTAAAACAATCTGTAATCTCATTTGTAACCTAATAGTACATATAAATGCATGACCACCAAGGAAAGCCAAGCGCCGACGGCACAGGGCCCCCGGCGATCATCTCTGGAACGCTCCCATTTTCTCTCATAGACTCTCGAACTGGAATTTTGATTTCTTCTTTGTTTCCATAATCCTGGTATAGACTCTCTTCCTTTGTCTGTCTTTTGATGTTCTCGGTGCTTTAGTTTCTCGTTGGACGAGTGGTATTCGCGCTCAGCTACCAATCCGGTGGTCCGAAGTTTGATTCTCGGCTCGGCCAACGATTCATCAGAAGATTTTATTTCGGATCCCACAATAAGCGGTAGGTCCCGTTGCTAGGTGACCAGTTGGTTCCTAGCCACGTAAAAATATATCTAATCCTTCTGGCCAGCCCTAGGAGAGCTGTTAATCAGTTCAGTGGTCTGGTTAAGCCAAGATATTTTTAACTTTTTTTCGGTGCTTTCACCTATGCACAGATCGAATTAGTTCAAATTTGGTGTGGAGGAGGCTGCCAAGGCTGCTCAGATTGGGTTGTTAATATCTTGGTCGTCTACACCGACGATAGGATTTACCTGGTATGTTGTTATGTAATCTTGTGATCTTTTACACCATTAATGTTATTTTTTTTCTCCCGTGATGAGAATCCTCATGTCAGTTGTATGTTTCTCATACTATAGTCGGTTCACTTAAGGTAGATTCTTGGGTGAGTCCTATGCCTGCGAGACGTTTGTTTGGCGGCCGCTGATTGGCTGGGAGCTGCTTACCTTCCGGTACCAACCAATCAGCGGCCGCCAAAGAAACTTCTAGTAACTATAGGGCTCATCCAAGAATCTACCTTAAGTGAACCAGCTATAGTAATAGATTCCGGATGTCAGTTTCGTACAATACTACTTTTTTTTTTTTTTTTTTTTTTTTTTTTTTTTTTTTTTTTTTTTTTTTTTTTTTTTTTTTTTTGTAGTACTGCCTTACCTTCATCGGTGATATGATTTTAATGCGTTGAATTTGTGATGGTATTTTTTTTTATAATCAGTGATGTTTTTACGCCAATTATTTCCTAGACCAGTAATGTATATCCTCACTTAGCTAATGTGGGCTGATGTGATTTCTAATAGTGTTTACGCGCTATTTGCGATGTGATTTCAGTCACCGCTACAGTATTTATTACAGGCAATAACTAATGTACTGCAGGCTAATGATGACGTTCTTAAGATTAATTAACTTTCATCTTATCGTTTTGACCTTCAATTAACTTTCATTTATCGCTTTGACCTTCAATTAACCTTCATTTATCGTTATTACCTTCAATTAACTTTCATTTACCGTTATGACCTTCAATTAACTTTCATTTATCGTTATAACCTTCAATTAACTTTCATTTATCATTATGACCTTCAGTTAACTTTCATTTATCGTTATGAACTTCAATTAACTTTCATTTACCGTTATGACCTTCAATTAACTTTTATTTATCGTTATGACCTTCAATTAACTTTCATTTACCGTTTTGACCTTCAATTGAATTTCATTTATTGTTATGACCTTCAATTAGCTTTCCTTTATCGTTATGACCTTCAATTGACTTTCATTTATCGTTATGACCTTCCATACAGGACGTGTGTTGCCATTTCTTGCAAGAGTAGTGTTGACTCTCGAAGTAAGAATCGAATTCATACGTCAGTGTTGTTATCTTTTTAAGAGTTTTACTGTAACATCACCGATGACATTCGCTGTCCTTATAAATTTTCTTGGACCAGTCGTGTCGATTTTCATGTAAAATATTGATTTAACTTTCTCACCTGTGATTTGATTTCTCAAATTGCATCATTGTTGTTTGTTTGAGATTAAGCTGGCCTTATGCCAGCACGGGCTCTTGCTCATAGAGCAGCCAGTATTTCATTTTATTGGGCCGTTGACCGTGTATGAGTTATTGACAATAAAATAACAAATCGTTGTGAAGTCGACAGCAATAACTTATATTTCAGAAGCGGTTTAGAGTCTGTGCCAGGCAGGAGTTCCCGCAGAATGAAAGCAATGATAAATAATCACCCTTGGAAATATATGATGGCAAGGAAATGATATCCTTTCTTCGTATTGACCAAACGCTGTTAAGTCATGCTTTCAATATATATATATATATATATATATATATATATATATATATATATACATATATATATTATATATATATATATAGATATATATATTAATAATATATATATATTTATATATATATATATATATATATATATATATATATATATAGAATATATATATATATATAAATATATACTATATATATCTTACTATGAGGTTGTAGTCCACAGGGGAAAAGAAAGGCTGAAATTGCTTTTAGCTCAACAGTTTCGGCCTCCACTGGCCCTTATCGAGAGCTGTTTATTAAGTTACTATAGATATCTTCTTACTATAATGGGCGTTATGTCTGTCCGTCCGTCTGTCATTCAATCACAGCCAAACAGCTTGTCCGAGGGGCATGAAACTTGGCAGGGTTATAGTGGGGATCCCAAAGATGGTTTATAATGGGATTTCATCCTACCGCACCCCCTAATTTGATAGTATAAAGGAATTGGGCCTTCTCTGATGATTGCTTGGTCCCACTGGGAACTGAAATCCTGTTTTCTCTGAGACAGCCGAAACGCAGATGGAAATCCCCTTCTCGGGGGAATTTTGGAAACGAATATAATTTACAGTGTTAGTTGGATTTCCAGTGCAATACTGAAGTTGTTTTTTGGAGTAAATATAATAATTAATGTCCTTCCTTTCATTATTGAATGTGTCGTTATGATGCAGTAAGTAGTCTGTAGTTTGCTTTTCTGTATTTTGCAACTTTTTAAACATTTTTATCTAGAGGTGAATTATACACTACAGCGCATGGTCAACATTTGTTTGACCATTTTCCATTGTGACGTTTCAACTCTTGAATGTAATACACACACACACACATATATATTATAATCTTACTAATGAAATGTCTGGAAAATATTTTTGATGTAAATGATGTAGGTGATTGTGATTTATAATTATTGAAAAACCTAAAATGCATTTCCCTAAAATATTGATACGGTATCCTACAAAAATGATGTCGTTGATTTCAGTGGTTGAATTATTGGTCATATATATATATATATATATATATATATATATATATATATATATATATATATATATATATTATGATCAAGAGTTGGAACGTGTGACATCATTATGAAAAATGGTCAGTCAAGTGTTGACCATCCGGTTTAGCGTATAATTCACCTCTAGATAAAAAAAATGCAAAATACTGAAAAGCATATTGTGGGGTAGCGATGCGATATTAGCAACAAGAGCTAAATTAATCAATAGTAAATGATATACTTAATTCAGTGAAAATTCTACTGGATTTGAATTTTCCATTTACTCTTATTATGAACAACGCTTTGTTTATTCGTAAGTGGCCTGCGTATAAATGCGTATCTTGGTACGCCTTCCTGTCTGGCGTCATTTCAAATTCTTGTGAAGCGTTATGTAATATTAACCCTAACTTGCCGAGAGAGAGAGAGAGAGAGAGAGAGAGAGAGAGAGAGAGAGAGAGAGAGAGAGAGAGAGAGAGATTCTTAGAAAATGAGAGCTCATATGAGGAAGCCACTCATGAAATTGCCTTGTTAATACTCACGAGGTAATTAGAAATATGATTTATCTCTTCTCGTTAAATTCATCTCATTCACTTCATAATATAATTACAGTTGATGTAATGAGATTGATAAATTCAAATGATAAATTTGTTATGAGACGAAAACAGCTTTTGAATAAGAAAATCTGTAAGTCATCCTTCAGGACAAGCGTGGGATCCTGACAGGATGATTAACAGCTCTTCTAGGGCTGGCCCGAAGGATTAGATATTTGTACGTGGCTAGGAACCTATTGGTCACCCAGCAACGGGGCTTACAGCTTATTGTGGGATCCGAACCACATTATATCGAGAAATGAATATCTATCACCAGAAATAAATTCCTCTGATTCCGCGTTGGCCGAGCCGAGAATCAACTTCGGACCACCGGATTGGTAGCCGAGCGCGAAAACTGCTCTTCCAACGAGGAACTGAATCTCCACTCGAGAGGTCGTCGGGCGGAATTCACATGAAGGAGCAGAGTTCAACCGGGCTTACACTACATTTTCGGGCTGAACCGGACATTGGCTTAGAACCAGGCCTCGAGAGGAACTTGTTTCTTAACCGGACGTTCCTCAATTACAGCCGGTTGATTATTCTTTACCGGTATACCTGGCAACAGGTGCTCTGTGCTCCTCGTCGGAGAGACGGAGGAGGAGAAGAAGAAGGAGATGGAGGCGGCGGCGGCGGAGGTGGTGATGATGATGGGCTTTGGGGTCCTCGCACGTGTTGTTGCTGCTGCTGCTGCTTCTGCTGCTGCGGGGTGTACCTCAAGGAGGGCATGTTGCGCCTCAGATATAGAGATAGATAAGTGACGCGCACATGTGCGTTGCTTTCTGTTGCAAGTGTTTGTACTTTGTGTGTGTGTTTGTTTGTTTGAATGTATGTATATATGTATACAAATATGTATATATATATATATTATATATATATATATTATATAGTATATATATATATATATATATATATATATATATATATATATATATATACGTGTATGTATGTATATATATACACCACGTATAAATGTATATGTATATATTTATACATATATATACGTGTGTGTGTTTGTATGTATAATACATACCCATGTATCACAGAGATGCGCATGCTCTCTATGGAATCGAAAATGTCAGATATATATATAAAATAATTGAAATAAAACTTAAAGCTGTCGTTATGATTATTTTGCCTAGTATATGAGGCATGAGATGAATAGCAAGACGGAGAACAAATATTCTGATATATACTTCAGAAATGATAGAAATATTAATGGGGGGAACTGGAGAATGATAGTGGGTGAAAAGGATGTTAGGGGGTAGGAGGAGGAGGAGGTGAAGATTTAGAAAGTGCTGGAAGCATGGGGTGAAAGAGGCTCTAGAAATGAGTGTGTTTGAGGGTTCATCGTGCTGCTGACGAACCTTCTGGATGGTTATATGAAGCGGCTAATGCTGTGGATGTTTACTGCACTAGGGTTTCATGCCTGATTCGACAGTTGAAAGTTGAAAGTGGCCGTGTGATTGTTTTGTGTTCAATATACGTATATACTATATATATATATATATATATATATATATATATATATATATATATATATATATAATGTGTGTGTATATATATATATATATATATATATATATATGTATATATATAGATATATGTATGTATGTATATATATATATATATATATATATATATATATATATATATATATATATATATATCTAGTACAATAGTTTATAACAATTTCTACAGCAGATCTGAAAGGAGTGAATACCAATTAGTTTTTATCTATATTTATACATATATAAACAAGCATACTTGTGACGCATACAGGCATACGCACGCGCATCCAGATGCATAACTGTAGCGTTGCAAGAGTGCAGCGTAACGGCCCTATACGTCACGTCACGTTCACCCAGGAAATAATAAAATCCGCTGGTGTTTCCTGAAGAGAATCTTCTTTCTCACGTTTTTAATCTGCTTCCCGAAAAGGGCGAGAAAAGTAAGTAGCGTGAATATGCAGCTTTCCAAATCGCCTCTGCCACTCGGAAAATAGTTTGAGTTGCGTAATCCGATCTGCAACTTCCTTCTTGAGTAAGTTAAGGATTTTTTTTTCTTTTTTTTTTTCTGTGCGTCTTTGTGTTCGTCTGTCTGCGTCGTCTGTTGCATCTCCCTCGTGAAGCGGAAAAAGGAAATGATCCACATAGCTCTGGGTACACATAATAGTTAGGCAGGAGGCTGCCGCCTTTTTCGAGGATTTTCAACTTGGCTGACCTTGAACTCCGCTGCTCTTTGCTCCTTGGCGTAGTAGGAGAGGAGTAGTAGGAGTAGTAGAAGTATTTGTAGTAGTAGTAGTAGTAGTAGTAAATAGTATTAATGGTCTGTACACCGTAAGGACTTTAAAAGTTTTGTTTACTTTGTGGAAGAGGAAGTAATAACGCATTATCTTTTATTTTGCATTTTTGTATCTCAATCTGTGTATGTCCTTGTTTTTATTTTTTATTTATTTTTTTTTTGTCTTCTCAAGCGTGTTGGTCTGCTCCTATTCTTGTTTTCAAGTCAAAATAAATGTAAACAGCCACTCCCTTGAAAAACTTCAGGAAATTTTTAAACAAGTCACTCCCAAATGAAAAAACTCAAAGAAATATATAAAACAGCGCCCCTTGAAAAACTCCCAAGAATATATATACATTTCTCCTTGAGAAAAACTCAGGATTATAAACAAAGTCACTCCCTTGAAACACAAACTCAAGAATATCTACAGCGATCCCTTGAAAAACTCAAGAATATATACAGCCGCTCCCTTGAAAAACTCAAGAATATATATACATTCTCTCCCTTGAGAAACTCAGGAATATAAACAGTCACTCCTGTGAAAACTCAGAATAGTACAGCCGCTCTGAAAAACTCAAAGTAGATAATAACATTCTCTCTTGAAAAAACTCAGGAATATAAACAGTCACTCCCTTGAAAAACTCAAGAATATATACAGCCGCTCCCTTGAAAAACTCAAGAATATATATACATTCTCTCCCTTGAGAAACTCATAGAAATATACAGTCACTCCCTTGAAAAACTCAAGAATATATCCAGTCACTCCCTTGAAAAACTCAAGAATATATACAGCCGCTCCCTTGAAAAACTCAAGAATATATACAGTCCCTCCCTTGAAAAACTCAACGAATATATACAGCCACTCCCTTGAAATACTCAAGAATGTATATACAGCCACTCCCTTGAAAAACTCAAGAACATATACACATCTAATCACATGTTGACAAGCACGATAAGTCATCTTGAAATGTCAGTTCGTTACGAGAGTGAAATGACGAGGTAGTTTCCACACGATGAGACAAAGGATGATAATAGGAAATAGTTTTCCTTTCTCACCGTTGCCTTAACCATATGACACTGCCAGCGTATTAAGGTTTAATTCGTCTGCAGTTTGATATTTTTTGATGAGTTATCCCTTCTTCGGTATTGTGACACTCACTGTAGTATTGGTTTTCAGCGTGACACACACTGACTTGTATTCAGCTGTAGTGTGATTTTCAGAGTGCACTGTCGACTTCTGTTTTTATAAGTGTGATTGACAGTTATGATGTGCTTTTGGCTCTTTTATTTCAGGTTTTCTAGTCTGTGAAATTTTTATCTAGTTTTAGGGTATTCTAGGTGATATTCGATTGCAGATTTTTTTTTAGTCTACAATACGTGTATATTATTTATGTAAATATATATATATATATATATATATATACTATATATAATATATATAATATATATATATATATAAACTTTGTATGTTGTCGTTTCTAGAAAACTTCAATTTAAGGAGGAACAGGATAGCCAGATGTGGTAATATTCCAGACATTAATGTCTGGAATATTACCACGTCTTCTGGCTATCCTGTTCCTCCTTATATATATATGTATATATATATATATATATATATATATATATATATATATATATATATATATATATAAGGAGGAACAGAAAACGTGGTAATATTCCACACATTAATGTCTGGAATATTACCACATCTGGCTATCCTGTTCCTCCTTAAATTGAAGTTTTCTAGAAACGACAACATGCCCAGTTATATTTTATATATATATATATTATATATATATTATATATATATATAGATATATATATATATATCATATATATATAAATAAATATATATTATATTATATATACTCATATTGTGTATATATAGTATACTTTTATATATATGTGTGTGTGTGTATTTATTAAGTGATCGCCCTAGTTCTAAAAGTATTGTGGTGCGTCAGTCTCCCAAGAGATGCAGAGAGGCAGGAAGTGAATCAGTAATGGTTAGTCAATAGTGATTTAGGGAGTTCGCGGTGACGTGGTTTTGTCGCCCTCGGCGTTTCTATTTATAAGTGCACTTTTTGTGCTGTGCAACGGTGGTGGATTCTGTTGGATCAGTGTACATGCTCTCTCTCTCTCTCTCTCTCTCTCTCTCTCTCTCTCTCTCTCTCTCTCTCTCTCTCTCAGGCTGAAGTAATGCTGGTGTATGAAGAATGGAAATTATCTTCAGAAGTCTCTCTCTCTCTCTCTCTCTCTCTCTCTCTCTCTCTCTCCTCTCTCTCTCTCTCTCTCAGGCGGAAGTAATGCTGGTGTGTTAAGAATGGAAATTACTTCACAAAGTCTTCTCTTAAGAATGGAAATTCACCTTCCAACTCTCTCTCTCTCTCTCTCTCTCTCTCTCTCTTCTGTAAGGCAGTAGTAATGATTCCATATATTGATATTCGTAACTTGATAATCAGCAGGTGTTGTACTTATTAAAGTATTTTTTGTAGAGTGGTTCCATGTACTGATATTCGTCACTGTAGGTGTTTTATTCTTAGTTACCCGTATATTGAATAACGTTCAAATTCTGACATCTTTTGGCGATTGAGTCCCATGTGGCTACTTTCATTGATGAATCTAAATTCTTGCGTAGATCTCTCGTGACACTTGTCTCTCGTCGCTTAT
Organism: Macrobrachium nipponense; assembly: GCF_015104395.2. Taxonomy (NCBI): domain Eukaryota; kingdom Metazoa; phylum Arthropoda; class Malacostraca; order Decapoda; family Palaemonidae; genus Macrobrachium; species Macrobrachium nipponense. Next base: position 128,205,815 of record NC_061108.1, read on the forward strand.
GAATTGACTTCATTTCTCCGACCGAGACAGCCGAAGTCCTATTTTTTAAAGACATTCGACGGAGAGATGCCCAAAAGATCCAAGGAAACCTTCCCATGCGACGGGCAGCCTTTGACACATCGACATTCCCCCGGCAAGTTCTCTTGCTTGAAAGCAGCAAAGCACCCAGCTATCATCCCTTACAAATGGGATAAGAAAGACATTTTGCAAAGGTGATTGTGCATCCTCAACAGAAGGAGAGGTATGGAGGAGATAGATAGATAGATAGAAGAAGTGACAAGTGAAAAGGTCGTTCTCTTTGAATGCCCAGGGTATAGGAAGGAAGGAAGGTTGACAAGTGAAATATTCGATTCTCTTTGAGAGTGCCCAGGGTATAGGAAGGACGGAAGGAAGGAAGGAAGGACTCTTTCTTGTCAGGAAGGAAGGAGGACTCTTTCTTGTCTGTCGAATCTTTTGCTTCAAAGGTGGTGAGTTTTTGTCTGCCATCTGATCTTACCTGCCCGGGCATGTCAAAGAAAGGGGGTCTCTGTGTGTGTTCGTATACACACACACACACACACACACACATATATACACATATATATGTGCGTGTGTGTGAGCGCTGGCGTGCATGTACTATATGTGGGAGTTGCATTTATTTATGTATAAGGTGCATATGCTCGTATATACAACAGACTGAATTCACTCCCATCCTAAAAGTGTTCTCTCTCTCTCTCCTCTCTCTCTCTCTCTCTCTCTCTCTCTCTCTCTCTCCCAAAAGTACCCCGTTCAACCTGATTATCGTTTTTTCTCGAACCCCCATTTATAAACCTTCTCTCTCTCTCTCTCTCTCTCTCTCTCTCTCTCTCTCTCTCTCTCTCTCTCTCTCTCTCTTTTCATATCCCTCCCTTTAAACCTGTCTCGCCTTTGAACCCAGTATACCGGCTGCAATTCAGATTCTGTGTATCTTTTGATGCAATGCCTCATTTATTCCCTCACTCATACCTCCTCGTGTTTGCATCATATTTACATGTGCTTGCTTGCACATGCATGCACAGACACCCGAGAATCAATTTGAGCGAAATATAACTACGAGCTAACTTTGTGGTGGTATTTAGTCGTCTTTACTCAACATTGTTTATTTGATGGAACATATTTTACTGTGAAATATTTAGCGCCTCCGTGGCGTGGCCGGTACGGTGTTGGCCTACCACCTCGTCGCCCGCGAGTTCGATTCTCGGGCATTTCACTGAGGAGTGAGAGATGTGTATTTCTGGTGGTAGAAGTTCACATTCGACGTGGTTCGGAATTTGCGTAAAGCCGTTGGTCCCGTTGCTGAATAACCACTGGTTCCATCCAAACAAACTGTGAAATATTTAGGGTTTGGGAGTAGAAGATCTGGACACAAAGAAGGTATAAGTACTTTATGATGTCAGACTATCATCCAGGGATATGCACAGTAAAGTTTATCTATTAATTTTCCTTCGCAGTGAAAAGACAGATGACTTGTATAACATTTAAATAATAACTAGATCATGGAGTTGCCAGATTTGATCACAATATAAATCGTAAGCTGTTGTTTTAAATAATGCCACCAGAAATGCGTATAGTAAGGACAGTGTTTTTCCTCGCTGGGTATTAGCATAGTTGCCTCTTTACTTTTTAACGACAACTCTCCATTTAGTTCGAAAACTTCAGTGGAAATAATTGGCAATAAATTCACGCATTTCTTCATTAGATGGTATATCACTTCTGCCAACCTCTCGCTTTGTGTCATTTTCTCTCTACGGCTATAGCTTTGGAACTTCTTGTATTCCGCTGTTCTTGATTCGGCTCATCTTCGAAAATATAATTTGAGAAACGGATGTGTTGAGCTTTTTTGTGGGTCAAGCCAGGGCTATGTTTTCCCTACGTGTTTCGTGTGTCCTTCAGGCCTGAAACCTGAAATATCTGGCTTGTCTCATTAGACTCTGGCGTTTGTGTGTGTGTACACATTATATATAGTATATATATATATATATATATATATATATATATATATATATATATATATATAATATGTGCTTAAAAAATCACAGTAGATGCACGTGACTTCATTAAATAAGCGAATACCACAGGAAAATGATAGTCAGAAATCAAGCGCTTTCGTCTTACTAAGACATTGTAAAGGAAGGAATGAAATACAGTTGGAAGAAAATTATCAGGTAAACAAAAAGATCAAGAATACCAGATAAGTTAATTGTCAATATATATATATATATATATATATATATATTATATATATATATATATATAACATGTGTATATATATATGTGTGTGTGTGTGTTTGGGTGTATGTTTGTGTGTATATATATACATACATACATATATATGTATACACACACAACACTCACACACACATATATATATATATATATATATATATATATATATATATATATATATACATATATATATATATATATTTTATATGAAGTAATAATAGTCCACACATATGTAGAAATGTGTATTCAAAATACTAAAAGACGGGAGCTTTCGTCTCTTGATCAGTAGACCTCATCAGCCGTACTGATTTTTCCTTTTCAAAAAATATATACAAAAAAGTCACGAAGGACAGGCAGGACTCTGGAACCGTTCCCAAGGGAGATAACAACCAAAATAAACTATCTCAATCATGTTATTCCCTCGTTCAAATGTATGGCCAAACGACGAGCCGATCGTGGTTGGCCCTTATTCCTCTAAGGGTTGGCCAGACATTGGAACGAGGGAATAACATGATTGAGATAGTTTATTTTGGTTGTTATCTCCCTTGGGGACGGTTCCAGAGTCCTGCCTGTCATTCGTAACTTTTTTGTATATATTTTTTGAAAAGGAAAAATCAATACGGCTGATGAGCTCTACTGATCAAGTAGACGAAAGCTCCCGTCTTTTATGTATTTTTAATACACATTTTTACATAAGTGTGGACTATTATTACTTCAGATATTCAAGGCACGTTATGGTGATTTATATATATATATATATATATATATATATATATATATATATATATATATATACACAATTAACAAGTTAACAAGGTAAAGTTTTTTATTTTATTTATTTTTTTTTACTTTTTTACAATAAACAATCATCAGGTTGACCGCCCGATGACCCGAGGCTGTAGATAGGAGAAAAGGGAGCCTTCCTTTCTTGCCTCAGGTGTCGGTCCGGAATTTAATTACAGGTAATTTAGGATTCCTCCGGACCGGAAATACTTCTGGGGAGGGAGGTGATGGTCAAGAGGCGTATTTTTATTACGCAGGGGCGCGCTCCTGAAGGATTCATTCCCGTAGATCAAATAGGTAATGGGTGTTCCGTGGCCCAGCCGACATATGGTGTGATTTCAGGAGGAAAATGGTGGGTTTTTGGATAATTGTTGTTCCTCGCGTGTTTATTTATCCTGAATATTTAGAATATTAAGACTACTTTCGCGTATTTCAGGGACTTGATTTATTTCGTTATTAATTGATCGATTAATTTTCGTGTCTCTTGTGTCGTTAGCACCTGTGTCATGGTTCTCCGATGTTTTCGGTGTATAAGTTCTCTTGCTTGAAGGTACACACACATGTTCACTTCCCTTATTTATATAATTAGCGTATTTGTTAAGTTTTTTTTATTTCCATTTATTAAATTGTGATATTGGAAGTACCCCATGTGTGTATGTTTGTTAAGTTTTTATTTTTAATCGTGTATAATGTATTAAATTGTGATTTTTTTTATGTATATTTATTCAGGTTTTTATAATGTATGTATTCAGTTGTGCATTATTCTTCATTGTACTCGCTTTCAGTATTAGCCAATCTGTTCTTTGAAGGCTCTCGAGTACAGTTCATTATCCTTTCCTCATTATCAGTACTATGTGTATTATCAATAATAATAATAATAATGATAATTGTGTTCTATAGCTTTTAAATCATTCTGATAACCGCAGTAGCAAGAGAAGCTTAACCTGACTCGAGGTCAAGGCTGGAAAATGAAATTCATTACCCAAGACTACCATTGCTACACATTGAACAAATATATATATATATATTTGGACACACATTAGCTCTGATTATACGTCGACATTAGTGTTGGCGTGAACACCTGATATTCCATACCGTTTCGAAAGTTTAGGTAGCTTAATATGTTTCCTCGCCCACACAACATAGAAGGCTGTGGTATTTTAATCTTCAATAATGGTGTTTTCACTGATGATTTTTTGTTACTTTATCTTTGTAATTTTTCTGTAGATTACGCGGCATGTTTTTGTAGTAGGCGGTTTCATTAAAAAAGTATTTGATTGTTTTTTTATATATAATTATTGAAACCGATCAGGTAAAGACGAAGAGTAAAAGCAGTTTCATAAAAAGTAAGCATTTGTTTATACATTTGTTGAAAGTGTTGAGGTAATGCCGAAGAATGAAAGCAATGAATATTTTCTAGTTCAAAATATGATGAGAAATTCGAAATATCACTCGAAAACTGTGTAATCTTTTTGGCACAGACGGACTACCAAATCTTAGTGATTTTGTATTTTCTTAGTGATCATTAAATAAAGTGATTTTCTGTTTTCTTAGTGATCATTAAATAAAGTGAATTTGGGTTTTCTTAGTGATGATTAATTAGTGATTTTGGATTTTCTTAGTGATGATTAAATAAAGTGAATGTGGATTTTCTTAGTGATCATTAAATAAAGTGATTTTGGATTTTCTAAATGCTCATAAAATAAAACATGTTAAAAACGCGCCCAAGTTTGTTCGGCGCAGTGGAGTTTTCTGAACGTCGTGTAATCAAGGCCACTGAAAATAGTTCTATCTTACGATGGTCTCGGTATAATGAAACTAACCACGGCCCGGTGGTGGCCTATCCTATAGTGTTGCCAGATGCACAGTTATAGCCAACATTAATCTCAAATAATAATAAAAACTACTGAGGTTAGAGGGCTGCAATTTGGTATGTTTGATGATTGGAGGGTGGTTGATCAGCATAGTGATTTGCAGCCCTCTAGCCTCAGTAGGTTTTATGATGAAGGCGGACAGAGAAAATTGCGGACGGAGAGACAAAGCCGGCACAATAATTTTCTTTTCAGAAAACTAAATAAGCAGGTTAGATTTTTAGGGTTAAGAATAATTCATTTTTGATGGCCGCGTGTAAAACGTGTATATCAATAATGGGTTTTCTTTTGTTATGGTTTTTTGTAATTTCTCTCTAGAATTCTCTAATGAGACACTGCTAAATGTTTCTGACTCATTTTTTTTTTTTATAAATGTTTGTGTATTTCTTGTCGTATCTTTTATGTTATCTGTTAGTAATTTTATTCTTTCTTTGCCCTGTTTTTCCCATGTGGGCGTTCTATTCTGGGAATAGTCTTTTGAAATTAATGGTGTTTTATGCTTATGCTATATAAATCTTTACAAATTTTGAATAATGATAATAATATAATAGTAGTAGTAGTAGTAGTAGTGGCAGTACTAGTAATAGTGGTAGTAGTAGTAACAGTAGTAGTATTCATTATCTTCGTTTACACATTTATAAAAGGTTTTATTTTTTGCTGAAATTTTTTTCCAAATAGCTGCGTTTAGATAGAAAAAAAAACGTCAAAAAATACATTTCTATCTGAAGAAAATTTTTTTCCATATAGCTGCGTTTAAATATAAAAAACTTCAAAAATACACTTCTGTCTAAAAAAAAAGATTTCTATAAAGCTGCGAAAAAAAAAAAAAAAAATTAAAAAAAAAAAAAACACTTCAAAAATACATTTTTATCGGGAAAAAAAATTTCCATATAGCTGCATTTAAATAAAAAAAGAAACGTCAAAAATACCATTTCTATAAAAAAAAAAAAAAAAAAAAAAAAAAAAAAAAAAAAATTCCACATAGCTGCGTTTGAATAAAAAAAAAACGTCAAAAATACATTTCTATCTTAAGAAAATTTTTTTCCATATAGCTGCGTTTAAATAAAAAAAAAAAAAAAACGTCAAAAATACATTCGTAGTTATTAACTTAATGAAATCAACCTTGTGATGGGCACATTATGGATTCGTTTGAAATGATGTTTACACCGCCTTTTGACTCAAAAGCCTTAATGTGATAGTCAGTAGCGACAGGTGTTTACGATTCTTTCACGTCAATAGGAACAGCAGGTATTATAGACAGGTGCAGTTATCTGTGTAATTCTCCTAGTTACTTATTTTAGTGGCGTTGTGTTTTCGAATTTGTGAGTAATGATAACCTATTTGAGAAACAGGTGTTTCGGTGCAACGGTCTGATCATTGTTGGCCATTATAAAATGAGTTTTAACTCCGACACGTCGGGTTTGTTATGGGCACCTGTTTTTACCTGCCTTTGGTTCATTTGTTGCTTCGCCATTTTTTATGTATACTATACGTATATAATATATAATAATTATAGATATATATTAATATATGATATAGATAATTAATATATTTAAGTATGTATGTATGCATGTGCGTATATTATACATGTATATGCGTATGCATATATACATATATAGAATATATAGAAATAATCAACACACAATTACGTGTGGAACAGAAATAAATTTACGACTCGCATCAAGATCGAACCCAGGTTTGAAAGACCTGGGTTCCATCCTGATGTGAGTCAGAAATGAATAATAATAAATAAATAAATAAATAAATAAATATATGTGTGTGTGTATGTCAAAATCCGAAAACTCTAAAGCATCTCTTCAAACCAAGGACACTCGTTTTTCGCCCAATGTGGAACAAAGTTTAATTATAAAATGCTCTGTCATTAGATAATTATTTATGAACCCTGTTATGTAGCGATTTCAGAACGTTATAGTTCACGAAATTTATTGTTAGAAGCGAAATGTCAAGATTCTTTTATCCAACTCAGATAACACACTCTCTCTCTCTCACACACACACACACACACACACACACACACACACACACACACACACACACACACACACACAGCGCCTCCATTCCACTGGAGGGTGAGAGATGTATATTTCTGGAGATAGAAGTTCACTCTCGACGTGGTTCGGAAGTCACGTAAAGCCGTTGGTCCCGTTGCTGAATAACCACAGGTTCCACGCAACGTAAAAACACCATACAGACACGCACACTCGCACACTACAAATCACTTAAATAGCAGACTGTATGAAACATTTCAGTATAATGTCAGGTTTAAAAGAAATTCACAATTTTTTTTTTTTTTATTTATTATTGGTCACGAGTATTTCAATTCTTATATTTTCATCTACTTGATTCACAGTATCTGACACAGCCGTACTACTACTTATGATGATGGGCCAATTTTGATGCTTCATCTCCGATGTACCGTTCCTCTCTTGCTCTGAGGTTACCTGCTAATTACGATCTCAGTTACCTGATTATTACGATCTCAGGTGACTGACCTTTATTATGTACACGAACACTTCACGTTTGATGATTTTCATTGCCTAGAATTCTTTGTCTCAACATTGCTGAATAGATGAAAATCATATCAAAATTCTTTCCATTGATCTAATTTAAACTCTCTTCGTATATGCATTGTCTAACGATTGCCACAATAATTTGCAAATTCAGAAGACTTAGAATGTGTTTATGTAGCGCTTCAGGGGCGTGATCGGTATGGTCTTGGCCTGCCACCTCGGTGGCCGCGAGTTCGATTATAGGACATTCCATTTAGGTGTGAGAGATTTGTGTATTTTTAATGATAGAAGTTCACTCTCGACGTGGTTCGGAAATCACGTAAAGCCGTTGGTCCCGTTGCTGAATAACCACTGGTTCCATGCAACGTAAAAATACCATACAAACATACAAACAAACAAAATGTGTTTATATGAATCAGATCACCGAAATAAAAACCTGATTACGTCCCACTAGTTTTACAAAGGAAAAAAAAAAATCCCTGTTCAGTTTGACAGGTGTTAGCCGTTGATCAGAACTGATACAAATCTTTAACTTTGAAAAGCCATATTGAGCTTATCAGTTAATACTCCACACCAGTCTTTCTGGCCCCTCGTTTCCAAACCCCCCCCCCCCCGCCCCCCCCCCCCCAAACCCCCCGCCCGCCCCCCCCCTCCCCCCCCCGCCCCCGCACCGCACCGCACCCTCGACCACACCAAAACAAAAGACTAGATATAGCCTTTCAGTTCAACGAACTGGAGACCTTCAGACAAATTTTGATTTTATTTCATTTTTTATGATATTTTGAGACTGTCAAGCCAAGCATTATATATATGGCACTTTCGGCCATTCATCTCCTAAGATAATGAGAAGAGGGAGTTGGAGAGGTTGGACAGCTCGGTCAAGAGATGAAGCACAAAGATCTGAAGATGAAACAGTTGTATAAAGTAATAATAGGTAGAGATGTTGGACAGGAAGAGTAAAAAAAAAAACAAAAAAAAAAAAAAAAAAATAAAAGTGAGAATAGAGGTAAAGTAGAAGGTTAAGAAGTAGGTTCACTTTGTGGTCGAAAGGACCCTTCACAAACGCCCTTTCGTAATGCCTGCAGTACACCACGTGGGGGTGCTATGTCGGCATTACTAACCCTATACGGAAGACAAAGTTAGCAGAGGCTAAGCTTCCCAAAGCAAGTTTTTCGAAAAAAAGAAAAATCAAGAAAAAAAAAACTTCAAGGCCAAAAAAAAAAAAAAAAAAAAAAACAAGGCCAGCAAAGTCACCCATTACTATTACGCTGCGCAGAAGAATGAGAGCATTGGGTATACAAAAAAAAATCCATAAACAATTTTCTGCGTAATGATATTAATGTCAATTGTGGAAATTTATAGGTCATGATAACCACTGCAGACAATGAGTGTGATGGAAACAACTGCTCTGCGGACCTCCAGTTTTAACTGTGTCAGCAGTTCGAATTAGAAAAGGTTATTCACAGCAGTATGTATTTTCTGCGGATGATTCGTTACTGGCCGCTTTGGCCAGTATTGAATGTTCATGAATTTTCAACTAATTTTGCATTGAAAGTAAGAGGAAGTTGTTTTCATTATTCTAGAGAGAGAGAGAGAGAGAGAGAGAGAGAGAGAGAGAGAGAGAGAGAGGTTCATACACCTTACCTTTTACTTTAATTTTCTAACGTGCCTCCTTTCCAGTCAATCAATCAATCAATCAGGAGAGAGAGAGAGAGAGAGAGAGAGAGAGAGAGAGAGAGATAGCGCACTTGTACCGTGGGAGGAGAATATGACAGGAAAAAGACATTTTGAGTCCATTGATCATGGAAACTATACAATATGAAACGGGGATATTAATTTATTGAAAACTCAAATTTTGGGGCCATCTGGACCATTGAAGTATGAATGAAGCGTATGCAAGCAACATATTTATATATATACATTCACACACACAGACACACACACACACACACACACATACATCATATATATATATATATATATATATATATATATATATATATATATATTATATATATAATATATATATATATATATGAGAATGTCTTTTTACTGTAATGCAACAATATTATGAAGGTAAAAGGTCCACAAAACACTATTTGAACGTTGCTACCATATCGAGCACTTCCTTCTCTGCTCCCGTCACTGGTAAAATATAGACATATGATGGCTTTACAAGAGTATATATACAAAGCATATGTATATATACACTCTTGCAAGACATCCTATGCCCATGTTCTACCAGTGATCAGGATCATAGAAGGAAGTGCTCGAAATACTATTTGGTTGCAAGTTCAATTAGTGTTTAATGGGCCTTTTACCTTCTATATATATACACACACACATATATATATATATATATATATATATATATATATATAATATATATATATATATGTATATGTAAATAATGTGTATGTGTGTTTTAAAAATGCAATTAACTTCTTTTGTATACTCGTATCGTAAATGAAATACAACAGTCCATTCAGTTGTCGAACATTTTTTCAGATCCTAATATATAGTTATCACCGTAGGAATGTACTGAGCTTTGAACTTTTAAATTGATTACTTGTTCAGGTGTGCCCACCATTTATACCTCGTTGGATGTTTACTCCACAAAAATACTTGCGCTTAGTGTGAAGTAATTTTTATTTTATATTAGGTATTCATGAATTCTGTACGGGGAAGGATACAAAAGATGCGGCATATAAATTGAATTAAATGGGTTTTTAATGTAGCTTACTCAGGGAGGAAGCCTACAAACTACATTGTTGATATTGTTGGGGGTGGGGTGAGTAGGAAAGGTCTATGGAGGTGCCTAAAAAGGTCTGAAAAAAGGTGTTTCGCGTCGAGTTAAAGATAAAGGAATTTTAGGATAGGGTAATTGTGATTTATTTATGATAATGAAAGTGTAAAACAATGAATAATGTGCATGTTAAACAGTACAGAAAAATTATTTCTGATAAAATATAGCGTATTTATTTTAATGTTCTTAGGTGAAGCAAGGCTTGTATTTTTATTTCATTGATAACAGGTTGTCTTTTACTGCCCTAAGGAATAGGTTTCAATTA
>NC_061108.1:128221314-128248814 GCF_015104395.2 Macrobrachium nipponense
TTGGAGTCGTTTTGGGGGGAGGGGGGGGGGGGATGTTGGGTGAAGGGAAGGAAAAGGGATGCTCCTTTCAATAATCAGAATCAGGCAAATACAATACAAGGAGTTGGTCCTCGAAATTGGAGGAGGAGGATTTACTCTCCTCCTCCTCCTCCTCTTCTTCTTCTTCTTCTTCTTCTTCTTCTTCTTCTTTCGTCGTCATCTTCATTTTCTTCATCTGCTTCTTTTGTCGCTCACCATCTGCACGTCTTTTTTTTTTCCTTAGGTGGAGGATGTTATAGTAACCTCTCTCTCTCTCTCTCTCTCTCTCTCTCTCTCTCTCTCTCTCTCTCTCTCTCTCTCTCTCCTCTTCGCTTTTGTTTTCGCAATCTCTCTCCCGGATGGTACCCTTTCAAGAGGAGGGGGGCGGGGCGGCTTCAGAATTAGGTGGTATTGCTTATTGCTTCCTTTTCCTCAGTTCAAGGAACCTTTTACACTTTCCTTTCCATTTTGCAATATCCCCCTTTTCTTTCTGCCTATTTTTTTTCTCTTCATAGTTTTTATTTTTAGAGCTCTCGTTTTTCCTTTGATTTTCATTCGTTATGTTTTGGATTGGGAATTGTGTGGTTATTATGCTATTTATTCGTTCTTAACTCCTTGGCATTCGGAGATATAGCAATAGCAGTACACTCGGTGATCTTGGCAATAGCAACATGTAGAACAGAAGTATTCCTCTCATTTGATGTATTGATAAATAAAGTTTTTTTGACAGTTACGTCCTTCGAAGCATACTTCACAACTAATGCATATTTTAAAGTGCTCCGAGTTAATTTTGTTAAGATGATTTGACTGGTTGGGTCTAGTTTCAACAATGTTTTCTTGTTTAAAAAAATATCGGGGACAGATAAATGTTAATCTTGTTTTTTTTTTTTTTTTGTGGTCAAGGATGATTATTGCTCTTAGTGTCTACTAAGAGTGTGGATGTTCATCTGGAAGATTTGACCTCCGTAAGCTGAATTAGTAACGTTAAGCTATCAACATCTCATTTGATTGCTGACATTCAAGGTAATTTATTATGAAGGGCGTACTTAAAATAGGTCTTCTTGTAGGGCAAACGTTCACTTAAAAAAAAAAAAAAAAAAAAAAAAAAAAAAATGATATTTGGTTATTTCATCGGGATTTTATCCTGTCCCTTAAAAAAAAAAGTTATAAATGTTATTTGGTTATTTCATTAAGATTTTATCTTTTCCCTTCCGTCTCCCAAGTCATAGTTGTTTAGGTTATTTACCTTGCTCCATCTTTTCCTTTTTGTTTAAAAACAAGTCTCTCGGGAGATTCCTGAAACTCAGACAACGGGTTATTCCCACATTTCCATCTCGATGAATTATTATAGAAACCTCTTGTGTTCTGTAAGAGTTCCAATTATTTTTTTTTCACACGGTGGAATCACCACCTTGCACAGCTACCGAATCCCTTACATTCTAAACAGTAATTCGCAACTTAAATAGCCTTAACTTGATTAAAAACTATATATATATATATATATTTTGCTGTTATAAATATGGTTGTTGTTGTTGTTGTTGCTTTCGCTATGATTGCCATTCTGTATGGATAGAATGTCACGCTGGTGCGAGGTGTTCATTCCTCTGTCTGAAAAAAAAAAGTAATTGGTGATAATTCTGTATTCGGGGGATTTATGAAATTGGAAACAGATGTGTTGTTTTGCAATTTTGCAATAAAGTTGCTTTTCAAAGGGATGATATATATATATATATATATATATGATAGATGGTTGTAGATAAATTATTTTCGTCTTTTCGAGTAATCCAGTTGTGGAGATAGGCCACTGGAATGCACAGGATTTACTCTATAGGTAATTGTATGGTAAATTGTATGTTTTATCGACAGTTTTTTTTAAATAAAACAATCTTCAAACCACATATTTAGCGGAGCCACAATAAATTGAACCAGATGGTTGTGTGTGTGTGTGTGTGAATCGGCAGATGCTCTTCAGTTCTTTGATTTCCTTTCTCTTAAGTTCCATCTGTCATGTCAAGACTTGCTTAGAAAATTCAGTTTTGCGTGGAAACTATCTGTTTTTTTTCATCTGTCCATCCGCCTGTGGTGTTTTTGTATGGTAACACTGCGTCCCGGGCTTTAGATAGTTACGCTATTTGTAAGTTTTAGGTAAATAAAAGGATATCTGGGTGTACATTTGCAACTGAAAAGTGTTTTAATAATTTACTGTATGCGAATTACACCGTTAATATTAGAAATAGGATATTATTATAATCGTTGAATATAAGCTAAATGTAACTATCTATAGCCCGGGACGTAGTGTTTCCATACAAAAACACCACAGGCGGATGGACAGATGAAAAAAAAACAGAGTATAGTCTTACAGTAAAGGCACTCAATTTCACACGTGTAGGGGCATCGTGGACACTTTGCACCGATACATGATGCGAAGATTACATTCTGCTGATATGCCTTCATTCTGCATTTTCCATCGCTGAAAAAAAAGGACATCCTTCAGTCTAACCTCCGTAAGGGTATAGTGCTGTCAGTGCACCTCTTGCGGTGCAATGTAGGCATTACTCAAGGTTCTATGCAGCGTCCCCTCGGCCCCTAGCTGCAACTACTTTCATTCCTTTTGCTGTACCTCCCTTCATATTCTCTTTCCTCCATCTTACTTTCCACCCTCTCCTAACAATTCTTAGTGCAACTGAGAGGCTTTCCTCCTGTTACACCTTTCAAATCTTTTCACTGTCAGTTTCCATTTCAGCGCCGAATGGCCTTAGTTGCCCCAGTGCTTGGCGTTATGACTAAAACCTATAAATCAATCAATCCATAGATTCATTCTAACAGTTGAAAAAAGAACTACAGTCGTTGAAGTTGGAAGTGAATTTCTCGTAATCACTTGATGATTTGTCTTATCATTTTTATTCATCTGGATCATTTTCAAAACTGTATAATTCTATCTTTTCCTTACTGTGAAAGCTTTCCGATCATACGCCTATATATAGTCTTTTGGATCATTCTCCGTGAATGTCTGCTCTTTATGAAGAGTAAAAAATATGGTGTCTAGAACTTGGAGTCTTTCCAGGGATTGTTTGCGAGGCTGTAATGGCAAAAGAAGAGATAAAAAAAATAAACACAAATTTTCGCTGGGCGAGATCGTCACAGTGCCTAATGCTGGAAGTGTCACTTTTGAGTTATTTTCAAAAGAATTTTGGAGCAATATCCCCCACCCCCCATTTTATTTTTTATGTTTCTTGTAACAAGTTTTAGACTAGTTTGAAAAGCTCATTTGAGAGGCCATGAGCACTGAACTGAATTTTCTGTTTTCGGACGTGTATCTCTGCTGCTTACTTACGTTAAATAAGTATGCTTTTTTATTTGTCTAATTTTTGTTTGATTCTACTTATCTTTTCCAAGATTTCATATTTATGGCCGTTCTGTTCGTCGGAAACTTGCTGGGCACGGAATAAGACATCAGTATCCTATAATAATAATAATAATAATAATAATAATAATAATAATAATAATAATAAAATAATAATAATAATAATAAAATAATAATAAGAGGAACTCGAAAGGGAAATGATACACGGCAACGAATTACAAGAAGACGAACTGAGAGACGATGCCACAGAAGACGACAGGGATGATGAGGTATCAAACAACGACACACGAGGAAACACCGACGAAGTAACAGACAGAACGGAAGAGGTGGAAAAGATCAGACAATGGATAAAGCCAGACACAGAGAGAACAAAGATCCCCTCCATGAAAGCCTACAACACCAAGAAATTAAGGGAGAAAACAAGTGAGGTCAATGAAAAAATGAGACTAATACACACCACCAATATCACAGAAACAAATAACTTGACATATGCAGGTGCAAGATTAGTAGCAGAACTGATGGGGACACGAACACCAACACCACCAGCACAACCAACCCAACAGAAACCAAAACAGCAACCGCCTTGGAAAAGGCGCCTGGAAAAGCAAATCATGGTGATGAGATCTGACTTGAGTAAACTGAAAGAGATGGCAGAAAAAAAGGCTAAGAAGCAAGAAAACAAGGGAGGAACTCAACGAGAAATACAAAGTACAGGAGAGGGGACTAAACAACACAATAGAGGATGTAAAACAGAGGCTTAAGGCCAAAGCACATAAGATCCAACGATACATGAACAGGAATAAGGGATACCAACAGAACAAACTATTCGGAACCAACCAGAAAAGACTTTACAGCCAACTAAGATGGGAATTCATGGAGCAATCCGGTATCACAACAAACATGCAACATGGCTCCAGGAAGTCAAGGCAGAAGAAACAGGGAGAATAAAACAAAGATTCACTGACATCACGACAGACACAGTCAGACACCAACTAAAGAAAATGCCAAACTGGAAAGCCCCAGGTCCCGATGAAGTCCATGGATACTGGCTCAAAAACTTCAAGGCCCTACACCCATGAATAGCAGAACAACTCCAGTATTGTATCACAAATCACCATGCGCCCAAATGGATGACCACAGGAAGAACATCCTTAGTCCAGAAAGACAAGAGTTAGGGAAATATAGCCAGTAACTACAGGCCTATCACCTGCCTACCAATAATGTGGAAGTTACTAACAGGTATCATAAGCGAAAGGCTATACAACTACCTAGAGGATACAAACACCATCCCCCACCAACAGAAAGGCTGCAGAAGGAAGTGTAGGGGCACAAAACACCAGCTCCTGATAGACAAAATGGTAATGAAGAACAGTAAGAGAAGGAAAACCAACTTAAGCATGGCATGGATAGACTATAAGAAAGCCTTCGACATGAAACCACACACATGGCTAATAGAATGCCTGAAAATATATGGGGCAGAGGAAAACACCATCAGCTTCCTCAAAAATACAATGCGCAACTGGAATACAATACTTACAAGCTCTGGAATAAGACTAGCAGAGGTTAATATCAGGAGAGGGATCTTCCAGGGCGACTCACTGTCCCCACTACTCTTCGTAGTAGCCATGATTCCCATGACAAAAGTACTGCAGAAGATGGATGCCGGGTACCAACTCAAGAAAAGAGGCAACAGAATTAACCATCTAATGTTCATGGACGACATCAAGCTGTATGGTAAGAGCATCAAGGAAATAAATACCCTATTCCAGACTGTAAGAATTGTATCTGAGGACATCAGGATGGAGTTTGGAATAGAAAAATGCGCCTTAGTCAACATACAAAAGGGCAAAGTAACAAGGACTGAAGGGATAAACTACCAGATGGGAGCAACATCAAACACATAGATGAGACTGGATACAAATACCTGGGAATAATGGAAGGAGGGGATATAAAACACCAAGAGATGAAGGACACGATCAGGAAAGAATATATGCAGAGACTCAAGGCGATACTCAAGTCAAAACTCATCGCTGGAAATATGATAAAAGCCATAAACACATGGGCAGTACCAGTAATCACATACAGTGCAGGAACAGTGGAATGGACGAAGGCAGAACTCCGCAACATAGACCAGAAAACTAGGAACATATGTCAATACACAGAGCACTACACCCAAGAGCAAATACGGACAGACTATACATAACACGAAAGGAAGGAGGGAGAGGACTACTGAGCATAGAGGACTGCGTCAACATCGAGAACAGAGCACTGGGACGAAGACCTAGAAATATACAGAGACAGGAGAACGACAAATAGAAGAGAGGACTGGCACAACAAACCAATGCACGGACAATACATGAGACAGACTAAAGAACTGGCCAGCGATGACTCATGGCAATGGTTACAGAGGGGAGAGCTCAAGAAGGAAACTGAAGGAATGATAACAGCGGCACAAGATCAGGCCCTAAGAACCAGATATATCCAAAGAATGATAGATGGAAATAACATCCCTCCCATATGTAGGAAGTGCAATACGAAAAATGAGACCATAAACTACATAGCAAGCAAATGTCCGGCACTTGCACAGAATCAGTACAAAAAGAGGCATGATTCAGTGGCAAAAGCCCTCCACTGGAGCATGTGCAAGAAACACCAGCTACCTTGCAGTAATAAGTGGTACGAGCACCAACCTATAGGAGTGATAGAAAACGATCAGGCAAAGATCCTCTGGGACTATGGTATTAGAACAGATAGGGTGATACGTGCAAATAGACCAGACGTGACGTTGATTGACAAAATCAAGAAGAAAGTATCACTCATAGATGTCGCAATACTATGGGACACCATAGTTGAAGAGAAAGAAAGGGAAAAAATGGATAAGTATCAAGACCAGAAAATAGAAATAAGAAGGATATGGGATATGCCAGTGGAAATTGTACCCATAATCATAGGAACACTAGGCACGATCCCAAGATCCCTGAAAAAGAATCTAGAAAAACTAGAGGCTGAAGTAGCTCCAGGACTCGTGCAGAAGAGTGTGATCCTAGAAACGGCACACATAGTAAGAAGAGTGATGGACTCCTAAGGAGGCAGGATGCAACCCGGAACCCCACACTATAAATACCACCCAGTCGAATTGGAGGACTGTGATAAAGCGGCCCCCCCCCCCCCCCCAACAAAACAAAACAAAAAATTAATATAATCACTTATTGATGTCGCAATACCATGTGACACCAGAGTTGAAGAGAAAGAAAGGGAAAAAGTGGATAAGTATCAAGACCTGAAAATAGAAATAAGAAGGATATGGGCTATCCCATTGGAAATTGTACCCATAATCATTGGAACACTAGGCACGATCCCAAGATCCCTGTAAAGGAATCTGGAAAAACTAGAGGCTGAAGTAGCTCCAGGCCTCATGCAGAAGAGTGTGCTCCTAGAAACAGCGCACATAGTAAGAAAAGTGATGGGCTCCTAAGGAGGCAGGATGCAACCCGGAACCCCACACTATAAATACCACCCGGTCGAATAGGAGGATTGTGATAGCCCAAAGAAAAAAACAAAGAATAGAAAATAATAATAATAATAATAATAATAATAATAATAGGTGTGGCATACACTCCTTCATAGCTTTAGTCATAGCAATGTATTTGAATATTTCGTGATTTTATTTTAGCTAGGTTCATCGCTACAATTAATTGTATGCTTGTGTTTATGACGTCAAATTTTTATTTACTTATTTATTTATTTATTTTTTTTTTTTAGCTGTAACATTTTTTATGTATCAGTTTGCCAGTCTATTTTGTGCCATCTCTCTTGTGCCTGCATTCTGCATTTGCACGCAGCATAAATTGATAAATAGTATTATTCACTTTATTAGTTATTACCATCGCTGCTAGCGCAAACACCCTAAATGAAAAATTTCGGGCCAGTTGCTTGTAGCCGACGATCTCAAGACTGAAGTGTCAATGGAATAATGTTATGTCAACAATGAGTAAATAGACCCTATTCTTCTAAGTTCCTGTCGATCAATGATTTGTCTCTTGTAATGTTACAGGCTACTTAAGACCAAGACCCCGTGCTGGCATATAGTCAGCTTAAATTAAAATGAGAAAAGGTCATTAGTATAAATGTTAAATCTGTAGAATTTTGAAAGTTTATTGGGATTATATAAAGAGAATGATAGAGAGAGCGCTTGTAACACGTGGATATTAGGAAAGAAAAACTGATTTCGTTCATGCGTTGTCATCATTATTAGTAGTGTTGTTAAATGTTGTTATTGATGATTTTGTTGTTACGGCATCCATAATAACCTTGGTCGTTGATTGTAGCTGCGATGCTAATATCCTAAATCAATCAATCAGTTGTTAGTTGAGTGTCATTTTCGATAATTGTGAATAATGTCAAGATAGGTCCTTCAGTAGAGTTGTTAAGTCGAAAAGTTTTCCCCCAAAACAGATGGCAATTTAAGACTGTAGGAAGCTGGGGGAGGGGGGAGTGGTTGGATAGGGTGGGGTATAGGGGCTGGGTAGAGGGTATCTAGGACAGATGGCTGTGGTATTAATAATAGGTACCCAAAAACGCTGCTGCCCCAAAGGTGCGTAAAGGTGATCTTCCGGGAGCATGTTAGTGAGGTACCTCCTCTCTCTCTCTCTCTCTCTCTCTCTCTCTCTCTCTCTCTCTCTCTCTCTCTCGCCGATCATCATCTTGGGCACGGGCCACAGGGACCCCGCGTCATTCAAAGGCGCCATTCAAGTGGTAATCCTTTGGATTCTTTACTTAGGTTTTTCCCTCTCTCTCTCTCTCTCTCTCTCTCTCTCTCTCTCTCTCTCTCATTCCTTCTTCGGCCCTTTCTTCGTTTTGATCTGGTGGTTCCTTAGAGCGGCCCTTTTCATTTTCGGGGAATGGTGGGGTGGATACAGGAGGGGGGGGGGGGGAAGGTGTGGCTTTGTATGGAATACTTTTTGAATTACATTTACTTAACAATTTATTACACTGGCGATAAATTCCGTTTATGTTTGCCCCCTAAAATGATAGCTATATTTACCACATAATGATTAATTCACAGGTTAGGTTATGAAAGGTACAAGTTTCCATACATGTACACACATGATTAAGTACATAATTTATAATATGCCATAAGAATTTACAAATGATATATAATATATATATAAATATATATATATAATATATATATATATATATATATATATATATTCCCAAATGAATAATGTTTGAAGTGTTTCAAATTTGTTGTGTCCTTGGTGTGACTTATCATTTTTCATTTGACAGTGATCAGCTGTAGAAGTGTAGTCACTTTTATACATATAGACTAGCTGACCAACCTGGCACTGCCTGGGATAACTCGGAATGAGAACTGAATTATTGTCAGTAATATAAATCTGATCTAATCCATTGTCGATAACTCTTCGGCTTTGTTATTTTTCAATAGAGATTTTTGCCAACACCTTATAAGTGCATGTGCCTAAAGAACCAGTAAATGCCACTGGTTTGTGGCAGTATTATGGAGGCTTATGCTTGTATGTTAGAGACTGCAATAAATAAATTGTCGGGCACCATTGCACTAGTAATATTCTTTTTTTTTTCAAGATTTACGTGTTTCTATATCGTTACTTATTTTTTCTATAATCCCATGTTAATCCTTTTGAAACCTTATTATTAATTTTTGATACCTTACTCTTTTTTTTTTTTTTTTCAATATGTGGATACCCTCTTCTTTGGAATCTTCCTAAATTTACCAGATAGATACTGTTTTACTTTTGGCTTGTTCCATGAGAATGTAAAGTAACATTAAATATATTGATAATGATAACGATAATAAACAGTAAAGTTTATGCTTGTTTATGAGGAGTGCTTGATGCCAAACGTTGTCATTGATGTTTAATTGTTCCAAGAATTACCATCATAATTATATGGTATTGAAGAGAGAGAGAGAGAGAGAGAGAGAGAGAGAGAGAGAGAGAGAGAGAGAGAGAGAGAGAGAGTTTTAGTTAAGTGTAAGCTGTTATCGTGAAAATCACCTGTTTACCTTGCCTGGCGTACACGCTTGCTTCTGTCATGCAGTGCGAAGGCGCTTAAGTATTTTCTAATTCAGAAACAGAAAACCCGGAACAATGAATTAAGAAGGTTAAAGAATGAATTTTGACACACATATATATATTACATTGTGACATTAATTTCGATTTGCTTGATAGTACAATTCTCATCTCTGTCGGCATTTGATCACTTAGAAATTTACTTGATTAGTGATCAATTCGATGTGTTGAGTATTACGTGTTACTGGGTCAGTTATAGCCACAATTGAAATTCATATTATTATTATTATTATTATTATTATTATTATTATTATTATTATTATTATTATTATTGGGACTTGAATTGAGTATTTCATCGTGAAAATAGATAATGAGTTTCCAGAAATTCATATGACCTCGATAATTATGAAAAAATGGAACATTTCAGATTTACTTTGATCTGTTTTTCTTGTTTAGAACAATCTCTCTCCTCTCTCTCTCTCTCTCTCTCTCTCTCTCTCTCTCTCTCTCTCATATCATAGGCAATTAGGTTTTAATTCACGGAGGCGAACTGCATCAACTCACGACGTTAATTATCTTCACTTATTATGTGTAAATGGATATGGTTTTGATATATATATATATATATATATATATATATATATATATATGTGTGTGTGTGTGTGTGTGTGTGTGTGTGTGTATAAATATACATATTTATATATATATGTAAATATATATTAGAATTTGAACGTTTTGCGTAGCAAAAATTCTTAATTATTTCATGCCAGTGTTGTTAAGGAATTCATCGTTATTAACATGCTTATCATTTATTATCATTATTATTATATTAATATATATCATATAAATTAAAATACCTAAAATATCCTATTCATTCCTTGAAATATCCTATTCATTTCTTGATCCTTTTAACAGTATTTTTAGAATAAATCCAAGGATTTTAAGGTGCTTCCTGAGGGAGAAGTCCCAACATGTTGGATCAGTGAACTCCCGATGATGATGATGACGTTAAAAAAAAAAAAAAAAGTCCAAACGATGCCGCCTTCGGAGTCCCTCCCTTCTTCTTCTTCTTCTTCTTCTTCTTATTCTTCTGGGTTGAGTTTGCGTCTCTTTATCCTGAGGCGTTTTGACCGCCTCTAGGAAGTGAGGATGCTCGCACATGTGTGTTGTGCGTTTGTATGTATCTAGTACACACGAAAATTTATGATTCACGTATTTATACATAAATAAATACATACATACATACGCGATTTACAACTGCAAGGTTGTACATTACGTGATTCATTTCTGCGTCGAACGCTCTTACGTAAATGCGTACATAGATTCCTTGTGCGTAATTACGCCTAATTGTAACCATGATGAGCGCTTTGGCTTATTGTTTCTTACACACACACACACTACTATATGTTTGTGTGTGTATGTATATAGTATGCATTATATATATATATATATATATATATATATATATATATATATATATATATATATATACATAGAGAGAGAGAGAGAGGAGAGCGAGGAGAGAGAGACGAAGATGATGATGAGGAGAGAGAGATATTGCTGTTAATGAAAAGAGCATTTTATCGATTAGCATACGTTGCAAAAGCAAGTTTCACCACAACGCCCTTTTAGAGAACAATTATATGAGTCCTCTTGTGAAAAACAAAGTCTGTATATAACAGAACTTATCGCGGTGAGAAATCACATCCATTTAAGTAAGTGGTCTGCATATTATAATGTCCCCGAGAGTGAAATATCGCCATCCGATATCCTTTTTTCGGGGTGGGCGGGAGGGATGGGTCTCCCTCCCACCCCCCCCATACACACAGTAGTTGAAGAGAGGCGACCAGCACGCCCTGGGCGAACGAAGGACTTCCCAGAATCATTCGTCCCGTTAAAGTTCGCCTTTCCTAGTCGTTTCCGGAAGCTGTTTTAACTGCTTCGCCGCAGAAGTCTTGCCTGGGAGGATGTCTCCTATGCGTATACGCAACCTATACGTCCTTTATAAGTCGTTAAAACTTGTAGGACCGTCGCACATAGATCGTTTCCACGAGATCGATCGCACGGAAGAGAAACCGTCTTCAGCGTAATGGGCTCTACGGCTCGAGTGCAAGTGATTTGAAAACTTTTTTTTTTTTTCCTTCTTTTTTTTTATCCTCTCCTAACCGTTCTCAATCTGGGCACGAGGGTCTCTACCCCAAATACCCAGGACATCTGGTAGGCGAGAGAAGGGGCAGAGGAATTGCGTCCCTCGGGTATCCTGCCCCAGCAGCCACGGGCGTAGGACCTATTCGTTACGTCTATAGAGCTCCTTCGCGTCCGCGATGTGACATACTCTGTTGAACTCTCCGCTTGGATACAATTAAACCGCCCGATCGCAGCCCGGTAACCTCGTCTTCCTCGTCTGTTATTAACCCAATTGAGGACCGAGGTCAGGGCAGACGAGTGCCAACCAAAGCAAAGGTCAGGTGCTGCCAAGTACCGCCGCCGCCGGGGTCACCCCGATAGCAGGCAGTTCGAGATAAAGGGGTCTTTGGCTCATGCCATCACACCCTGCACCCTGCCCTCCGTCATACCCGGCTCCCTCCCTCTCCTCTCTTCCCGCATCCCTCTCTCCTACTCCTCCTCCCCCTCCTCCTCCCTCCTCACACGAGGTACCTCAAGGAGGAGGAGCAGGAGGGTGCTTTCTGTTAACCTCGGATGCGAGAAAGAGAGTTCATTTCGCTACTCTTTCTGAGAGAGAGAGAGAGAGAGAGAGAGAGAGAGAGAGAGAGAGAGAGAGAGAAGGAGTTGTAGGATGCGATCCTGTCGATTTGTAGGAATCGTCCCAGCATCGTCTTTTAATTAGTGGGACTTTGATGGAGGACGCGCATAGGATTCTTTTAATTCCCCCAGAGTATAGGATCGTTGGAGGAACTTTCATTTATTCTCATCCCTTTGACCAAGATGAGGATGTGTGATTCCCCCCTATGATAAGCATCCGGCGCCGATGGTTGATTTTGTTGCCTCTTTTCTTGAGTTATTATTATTATTATTATTATTATTATTATTATTATTATTATTATTATATAAATCCTCTAATCTCATGAGACGCTGAAATTATAAAGAAACCAAACAATGATATTACTGTTGTTATTATTAAAGTATACTGTTATTATTTTTATTATCACATCCTCCTCATTTTAATCGTTGCTATTGTAATTGTTGCTTCCTCTATACTTCATTTGTTACCAATTGATCTTCTTCCTATTTTTGTTGTTGTTCGTCTAAAAAACAACGAAAATAAGTAGACGAAGTAATAATAATAATAAAAGTATTTTGTTAAATCCCAATTTACTGCTTTCCGTTATGAGGCCTCGTAACGCCTTCGAACTCTGGCGTTATATCATGCTATATGACAGTTGTTCCATCTGTTATATAGCGTTTATACTATAACGTCGTCTGTTCTTAAGCTCCTATAGACCTCGTTCCGAGGATCAACTTGCAGACACTCGCCTCAGTGTCGTGGTCGGTATGGTGTTGGCGTACCGCCTCGGTGGCCGCGAGTTTGATTCTCGGGCATTCCATTGAGGGGTGAGAGATCTGTCATTCTGGTGATAGAAGTTCACTCTCGACGTGGTTCGGAAGTCACGTAAAGCCGTTGGTGTCCCGTTGCTGAATAACCACTGGTTCCATGCAACGTAAAAACACCATACCAAAAATTCAACTTGCAGACGGTTATAGTACTGCGTTCTAGGTGCTGATAGGCAACGAAAGAACATACTTTTATTTCAAGTCATCGGAGGGTATGAGTGTGTATAAGAACTTAAGAGATGCAAAGTTGTATTTTTTTTAAAGAAAACATGTTTATTTACTGGTTTTTGAATATCATAGAAGAATTTTTGTCATCCGCTAAACTTTTGTATGACAGGTTGATGTAGATTCTCTCTCTCTCTCTCTCTCTCTCTCTCTCTCTCTCTCTCTCTCTCTCAGCTTTGAAATGGGTTTCAGGGTTACTGTGCATATTATCATCTCTTTCGCTTTCTCTCTCAATGGATTTACACGCATTTTATCTCTCTCTCTCTCTCTCTCTCTCTCTCTCTCTCTCTCTCTCTCAACAGGTTTTAGATTCATGTTGCTTTTAACCATATCTTGGTAGTTAGTATAATTTTGTGAATTTATGCATGCTTTGTAAAGAAGAGAGTTGGAAGGAATTGTGAAAGCGATATAGATATTAAGACAATGAAAATTAATATGAATTTTACTTATATTTTCGTTTTTTTATATATTATACAAGCAAGATTTTTTTTGTCTTCCACTCTTATATTGGTTAGCCAAAGAATTGCTTCTGAGAAGGTCATATCTATCTGTCTATCTGTCTATCTATCTGTTTGTGTCTGTCTGTCTATCTATCTATCTATCTATCTATCTATCTATCTATCTATCTGTTAAACTAAACCACAATTACCCAAGTCCACTTAAATAGCAAGGCTTTGTTAACCTTCCCCTATCCCCCCCTCTTTCCTCTCTCTCCCCTCCCTTCCTCCACCCCCCCCCCCCTCCCACAACCTGATCTTACTCCAGGGGGGTTAATGGGAATTAAGCAATGAGAAAGTCCCCAGGTGGTCCATAGATGGTCCCCAGGTGGTATGAGAATTTGGAAGGTCACCCGAATGGTATTGAATATTATTAGTTATTTAAATCGACGGGCGTTGAACAAGTGGTTAACGGACGCTGAACACGTCACGAACATTTTTGGCGTATAGGGGGCTGGGGGGTTAGGATTGGGGAAGTTGATAGCACAAAGGAGACTAGAAGGAGAGAGGGGTGGGTAGGGTAGAGAGAGAGAGGGAGAGAGAGATGGGGTGGGAGGGGGTCGTAGAAAGGGAGAGGCAAACAATAGGAGAAATTCCCACTCCCTTAAAACCATAACGATTTTGGTGGGAACCCCCCCCCCCCCCCTTATTTTTCCCCTCTTGCACGACCGCCACCTTACCGTTTGCAACTAGCTGTGATATAGAGCTGGTAGTGTTTTTTTTTTTAATATTTCTTTATTAGGGGACTACATGTGCACGCATGTTTATACGTTATTAGCATACACATGTATGTGCGTGTTTTCGTAGATTGAGTGTTGTATGTTTTTATTAATGAAAACATATCGTGATACGAATTTTAACTCTCTCTCTCTCTCTCTCTGGAATTACCAAAGTATAAAAAGAGAATGGTTTTCCCTTTATCTGTCTCAATTACCATTCGCAAGAATAGGAATAAAATCTTCAATGGACAATGATAATTAACAGGTTCGTAAATGAATTATGACAGGAAGTTTTTTCCTATTTTATTGCATATTTAATTAGTACAGTGTTGTTTCATTACCTCACATTGCACATGATTTGCTCTGCCTATTGATAACTGTTATCTGCTGCGTTCCACATACTGATTTGAAAGAACAGATGCTTCGCTACCTTATCTGTGAATAGCAGATGCTTAGGTGTCTTAATGTATGAAGAACAGCAGAGGCTTATTTGTCCTAATGTATGAAGAACAGATGCTCAGGTGTCCGAATGTATGGAGAACAGATTTGGGAGTACTAATGTATGGAGAACAGGTGCTTAGGTGTCCTAATGTATGAAGAACAGATGCTCAGGTGTCCCAATGTATGGAGAACAGATGCTTAGGTGTCCTAATGTATGGAGAACAGATTTTTTGGTGTCCTAGTGTATGGAAAACAGATGTTCAGGTGTCCTAACGTATGAAGAACAGATATTTAGGTGTCCTTAATAATGAATGAAGAACAGATGTGTAGGTGTCCTAATGTATGAATGAGAGGTGTTTATGTGTCCTAATGTACGAACAAATGTTTAGTTGTCCTAATGTATGGAGACAGATGCCTAGAGGTGTACTAATATATGAAGAACAGATATTTAGATACCCTACTAATGTATGGAGACGTGCTCAGGTGTCCTAGTGTATGGAGAACCGTTGTTTAGGTGTCCTAATGTATTTAGACAGATGTAAAGGCGTACTAATGATGGAGAACAGATGTTTAGGTGTCCTAATGTATGGAGAAGAGATACTCCGGTGCCATAGTGTTCGATTTGACCCATATGAAATTAGATGTTTTCGTAACTTGTCTGTTTGTGGTCGATTATTTATATTATATATTTATATAATTATAATTAATAATAATAATATTAATTCATAATATAATAATAATAAATAAAGGTAATAATTCTGGGTATCAAAAAACACTTTCATTCATATCGTACTCTAGTTTTAAGATATTATTATTATTATTATTATTATTATTATTATTATTATTATTATTATTATTATTATTATTATTATTATTATTAGTTTAACACTGTATTTTTACCAACACAATCTCCCTCACATCACTTTCCTCAGGGGACACCAATGACTCCTCACTCCTCAGCAGACCAGTCACGTCCCTCAGCAACCTTTTTGGGGGGAGGGCCAATCTCGGAGGGCATGTCCCCGAAGGGTCAAGGGAAGGAAGGGGTCCTGACTCCTGGGCCCAAATGGCGCAGTGGTGACGGGAGGCGCCCTTAACGATAAGGGCTGAGAAGGTGATGAAAAGCCTATTTTGGTCTAGGTGTTGATTCTCGTGACACTGTGACCTCTTTTGTCTTGACGTGTGTGCTCTGAACTTCTTACGAAGAGTACATACATACATACGCACATGTATGTATGTAATACATACATACATACACATATGTTATGTATGTGTTTTTGCTAATTACCTCAAGAAAAAATAAAACAGACGATGTGGCCATTGTCGGTTATGTCTATATCTGGGCGAAGTCAGTCTGGACCTTGTAGTCTTCAGTCATATTGTTATTATTATTATTATTATTATTATTATTATTATTATTATTATTATTATTATTATTATTATTATTATTATTATTATTATTAGCAACTGCTTGGCGTTGCAGTATATTATTATAATTTTGCATCTCATATATCTAAATTTTGTGTAATGTTTCTACATTGTATATCTTTGTATATAGACTTAAGCTGCAATAATAATAATAATAATAATAATAATAATAATAATAATAATAATAATAATAATAATAATAATTTTTAGCCTGAAAATAAAAACAACAGCAACAACAACAACAACAACAACAACAACAACAATAAAAAATATGATATTACAATCTTACAAGGCGATCACTTATTGCTTGTATGAAAAAAGTAGATTTTTCAGTAACGAATGAGTAAAGTTTATTACGAAATTAGCCGGGAAATGAGTCTACGGTGCGTTTTTATTCGTTTCTATCTTAAATCATTTTTTCCTCATATCAGCCAACTAACAGCTGGGAAGGGCCATGGCATTCTAGGCCCGTGGACTTACCTGTAAGCTAATGCACCCTTCTGGTAGTAGGTGGATTTTCTTTGGTGTCCTTTTTAGCTAAATTCGGACTCTATACTGTTTTGCTCTCATTTCCTTTGGTAGCAAAATGCTACTTATGATTTTTCAAATTTCATTCTTTTTTCTATTTCATGATCAATTATTGATATATCGGTATTGATTGGATGCGAGCGGTAGACGGCGTATTTCATTTTGTGTAGTGTTTTTTTTTTTTACGATTTAAATGTTATTTTAATTTAGTTTAAATGCAGTGTTTATCATTTAATACTTATTTAATGCCGTTATGAGGAGAGTACAAATTCATTTTCAAATACAGTGAACAAAATGTTGGTTTGGTTAACCGTGTGATAATTTAAAAGTAACGTTGAATTAATCTCTCTCTCTCTCTCTCTCTCTCTCTCTCTCTCTCTCAATAGAACCACACCCTCATGCGCTCATCTCAACATGCACCCATGAATGAGTAGGTGTAGTGAACGCCAGGCAGCGTTGCCATAGAGCATGTGTGCAGTGAACCGTATTTTTCAGTGTAGAATTTCGGTTGTATAAACTTAAGTTAGGTCATGGCTTTTCTTTCAAACGCACTTTTAGCGATAGATAAATCAATACTTATATGACCGTAATTGGTAACCGGAATATTAGAATATTAAATGTCGGAAGCTGTTTTGAAGTACGTTTTTAAAGTCTGTGCAGATGAATTTTGAAATGAGTCGTTTTGGCAACACTGATTAGCCCTCTGTGTTTACGTCCCGCGTCACCACCACGTGCTATAGGCCTAACTGCGCTTGCGCTCGAGTCTTCCTCCATTTGTTTGTTTGCGAAACTTGGAAGTAAATCATGAACAGTCGAGTGACAACAGCTCTTGGTTATATTGTTAAATAAAACTCATATTTCACGTTTTGATGATAGTGATAAGTCTCTCTCTCTCTCTCTCTCTCTCTCTCTCTCTCTCTCTCTCAAATAAAATATATGTAAGTAAAGTCTACAAACGTAATTTAAGTAAAACAGACACATTTGTTGATAGAATTCTGTTTCTATATATATATATATAATATATATATATATATATATATATATATATATATATATATATATAACCTTTCATAGTAAAACATACACATTTATTGATAGAATTCTCACTCTGTATATAAGTACATGTATAAATGTATGTTCTTTGATATGAACGGAAAGTCCTGTACAAATATCTCACATTTAATTGCCTAACTCTCTCTCTCTCTCTCTCTCTCTCTCTCTCCTCTCTCTCTCTCTCTCTCTGTAGCCCATTGGAAAGGTGACCACGACCATGTCTGCCTTCCTGATTCCTCTCCCTAACAGCTGCTGTGTATAAATCCCTCTCTCTCTCTCTCCCTCCTTCCCCAGGACCCCAGTAAAGGTCCTATACCCGTCCTCTGGTTCCACGGGAGCTCTCTCTCTCTCTCTCTCTCTCGTCCTGCGCTCCCGACTTGTCGTGGGTTCTTTCTTACGCGTGCACACGCACAAACACATATACGTTATTATTATTATTATTATTATTATTATTATTATTATTATTATTATTAATTCAGTAGATGAAACCTGTTCATATGGAACAAGGCCACCACAAGAGGCCATTGACTTGAAATTAAAGCTTCCTTAGAAAGAAGTAAGAGGAAGTAAAGGGAAATACAGAAAGAATTGATAAATAACAAAAATATATCAAATGCTAAAAGAATGATGTTAGAGTAGTATATATATATAATATATATATGTCTTATGTATTTATTAGTTAGCGAATTGTATTTTTGCAGTTTTGTTCAGTAGTGAAACCATGTATTCGGCAAGCTAATAATATATTATTAGTTATGATTTATAATTTTGATGGATAATTGATTTACCCTTTGTGGATAACATGAAGTTGCAAGTAAATCCATTCGTGTTTAATATTACGAGTAAATCCATTCGCGTTAATGTTACTTATGAATATACTATAGTTATGAAATGCATTAAGAAGACTGTATTATATAGTATGAAAATAGAGAGATACCTATTGCAATCCGGCAAATAAGTGATAAATTGGAGATCATTATTGTTAAGCAAGTTACTTTGCAGTTAACAATCCCCAGTGGGAATTAGCTTGTTAAAAGCTTAAAGAGAATATTATGCCAAAATAACCGGCCGGAATCGATATTCTTAACGTCTCCCGAATCTAGAAGTATAGATTTTACGTTTGCATACCGTTGTGGTGTAGTGTGTTTTGTTTTTTTTTTTTTTTTTTTTTTTTTTTTTTTTTTTTTTTTTTTTTTTGCAGGTGTTTGTTGTATGTGTAACTGTAAAAGAAACATTGCAGATGTTATATTCACTTGCAGGTGTAGAATCTGTTGCAGGTGTTAGGGTTTATGATGCAACTGTAGAAGTTCTTTAGCGTTCACTTTGGAACTTCATGGTCGAATTTCCTTTTGCGTGCAACTGTGGAAATCTTCGCCTATGTATTTTTTTGCGTGCATGTTAACGCTGATGGTTTTGCGAGCGAATGAGTGTGTTACAGCTGCAAGACGTGTTGCAGATGGTGATCTTATATAGATGCAGATGTGGATTCTTTTGCTGCAAATGTTACTTTTGCAGATTTTTTAAAGTAAATCTACGAAGGCTGTTGTAGATATTTTTGTAATTGGCATTTGCAGATCTTTTGAGTAAATCTACGAAAACTTTTATTATAAATTTTCCGAAGGCTGTTGTAGATGCTTTTTTAATCCGTAGTTTTTTGCGGATATATATATATATATATATATATATATATATATATATATTATATAATATATATATATATAATATATATATATATATATATAATATATATATATATATATATATATATATATATACAGTATATCTTCCGAGCAATTAGAAATAGCTGCCAGATTCTGCGAGCGATTGTGAATAATTTAGCTTTAGTTGTAAGACAGTTGCCAGGATTGACTTGGTATTAGCGTAGAGAGGGAAAAAATCACAAGTCTGTGATTCATAGCATTTTTTTTTTTCTTTTTTGTCATTTCCCTTTCACGGTCGAGGTCTTGTTCTTGATGATTTTATAAGAAGTAGGCTTAATTGCTCCTTATGTAATATATATATATTATATATATATATATATATATAGATATATATATATATATATATATATATATATATATATATATATATAAAATGTGTGTGTGTTGTTGTGTATACGTTCATACTTAATCGCTTACATACATACATACTTGAGTACATACTCACATATTCTACATATGAATATGTATGTGCATACGCGAGTACCCCATCAAATTGCAAATTTATTCCTTGTATTTTTACAGTGTCTTTTGTGAACTTTTCCCCACCTTCCTTTCATTTTTTCTCTCCGTTTAAAGGGTCAGGTTTTTTTTTCTTTTTTTGATAAACCTTCAAAATGAGTATTTTTTTTATTCTTTTAGCGCTCCCCGTTTTCACCTCTGACTCACCTTTTCACATATATGTCTTAGAGAGAGAGAGAGAGAGAGAGAGAGAGAGAGAGAGAGAGAGAGAGAGAGAGAGAATGTGCACAATTTTAGTTACAGTATTTTGAACAGATGATTTTTATGGTTTTTTAATCAAAACTGAAAGCTAATAATAACATTCCTTGTCAAAATCACTCAGTTATCACAATTATAGTCTCTCTCTCTCTCTCTCTCTCTCTCTCTCTCTCTCTCTCTCTCTCTCTCTCTCTCTCTCTCCTAGGCCCGTGTCATCCTTCAAAGCCTCTGCTTGAAAAGGACCTTTCGCTACTGTAACATCTGCGCAGCCTCCTTTCTCTCTCTCTCTCTCTCTCCTCTCTCTCTCTCTCTCTAACCATCACCTTCTTAGGGTGGTGGCCAAGGCATTCATCTTTCCTACCGTCTTTCTTCGTCCTTTCTTTATCCCAGTCTTTCCTTTCCCTTTTCAACCACCCTCCCCTCTCTCTCTCTCCCCTCCCCTCATCTTTTCCCATAAGCCTCCTTCTCCTCCATCTCCTCCTCCTCCATCTCCTCCTCCTCCTTTATTCCACACTCCATCCTTATGGTCGCGTGGCATCCCAGACTAAAAGAGGCCGAGTGGCCCTCCCCTATAACCGATTCTTGAGGCTCGAGACTTATTGAAGGAGGCTGGAAGGGGCCCGGGGAGGAACCTGAGTCGTGCCAATGAATGCATTCGTCTGCAACGTCGTAAGATTAGGGCGAGCAATTGCGAGCGTCCTTAGGTCAGCAGTTACCTCGCCGTCGCTTCGTTTAGAATAAACATTTAGTGCTGATCGGAAAGTGCCGATTTTGCTTGGCAGCCTTTTTAAGTGCATTCGGCAAATGTTTTGGCCACGTGGGCATGCTTCATCTGTGCCCATGTGACACCTGTCAACCGCCATCACAGGCTTGCGACAGCTGTTTACATCTCGCGGCTATTGGTCGCTTCTCACGGCGGGAAGGCTCGCCATTGGCTCTTCGGGATGAACGGGGCGGACCCTGGTCGGAGATGAGTCGTTGCTTCTCTCCGAGATCTCCCTTAATTTCATGACCTTTGCTTGGCGTAATACTTGTTTTATTTATAATTTTCTTTTGATGATAGGTTTCAGTATAAGTTTCCAAGTATATATATGACTTTTTCTTTGTTTTGATTCGTTAGCTAAAGTAGAAAACAATCTCGATTAAAATTTGCCATCCGACATTTATCCGGCACGAGCGCGTAAGCTCCGCCTTCTTCACCTGATTGGGCAACGGCACACTCCATCTGCACCTGCTTACGGCTGCGTATATATATAGCCGCACGCGCCGTTTTTGGTCAGAATAGTTAACGTCTCGGACGAGAGCTGTATACTCCTATCTTGTTTGGTCAGTGTTGTGAGAGAGAGAAAAAGCTCGCGAGAGACAGACACCATGCCAAGCTCATTCATGGTCAAGCGCAACTACGCGCACTGTCCGCTGAAGAAGCGCCCCTTGGCGCTATACAACGAACCAGCGACGACGCCCCCCGAGCAGGAGCAGCCCGAGGATCTTAGTGTAAAACGCCCACGACTCGAGCCTCCTGCAGAAGTGCCATCGCCTTTACCACATTACCATCATCACCCTCTTCCATCAGCATCACCTGTTGTGCCCAGTGCCATGGCACCTGCAGTTGGCAGCTATCCCAATACTACGGTCATCCACGCTCCTCAGCCCTTCGTGCCCTCCCTACCGCCCGTGCCCACCTCCAACTCGGTGCCAACAGTTCTTCACACGGCGCCCCATGCGGCCCCACCCTCCCCCCCGGCAGCCCGCGTCGCCGAGAACCTCCCCTCCTTAGCGGAATATTACCTCCAGCTCTTCAAATCCACCAGTGACTCCGAACCCAAGAGACCCGAGCCCCGTCAGGCCCTCCCGCAGTGGACGACGCCCTACCTTCCTCCTTCGCCTCAGGCGTCACCTGTCAACCCAGAACACGTCCCTGCGCCCCAGAGTCCCGTCGTGCCCTTCCACTGCTACCCCGACTCCTCGGCGCTCATCTCCCCCGTGTCTACCTGTTCGTCCACTGCCTCCGAGTCCGAGGAGGACGTCAGCGCCCCGAGAAACAGGAGAGAGGCCAGGTACTCCTGTAGTGACTGCGGTAAGTCCTACTCCACCTACTCCGGCCTCAGCAAACATAAACAGTTCCACTGCGCTGCCCTAGGGGCGAAGTCCTTCGCCTGCAAGCACTGCGACAAAGTCTACACCTCCCTAGGGGCGCTGAAGATGCACATCCGCACCCACACGCTGCCCTGCAAGTGCCCCTTGTGCGGGAAGGCCTTCTCGCGCCCCTGGTTGCTCCAGGGGCACATCAGGACCCACACGGGAGAGAAGCCCTTCCAGTGCCCCCAGTGCGACAGATGCTTCGCCGACAGGAGCAACCTTCGCGCCCACCTGCAGACGCACGCAGACATCAAGAAATACGCCTGCGGCACCTGTCACAAGACCTTCTCCAGAATGTCGCTGCTCAACAAGCACACGGAAGCCGCCTGCCCAGCCAGACCCCAGCAGCCAGAGATCTTGCAGCAGAACGACCCCTCCATGAAGGCGGAAGCGATGGTGCCTTCTTCGTCAGGAGCGCAGTAGACTGAAGGAGAGACTCTCTCTCTCTCTCTCTCTCCTCCCCCGACGAGATTCTCAGTGTTAGTACCTACCTGAAGAGTAGGAACTAGTCCCCCTACAGCTAGTCAGCCTTGCTCACCGCCTCTTTTTGTGTGTTCCTATTATGGTCACTAGTCTAGTTTGATAAGCCATAAAGAATTTGTCCTTATACATGTCTGTGGGACGAACATGCCAAAGATCTCTCCTTTTGTATTTTCTTATATATAGAAATACTTTTTTATATTGTAATAAAAAGATATTTGAGTATATTCCTTCTCTTTTAATCATTCCCTCTTTGGAAGATGATGGTTTTTAATGCCTTCTATACTGAAATGTACGAAATGAAAGAGTATATATTAAAAAAAATATATATATAAAACCTGAAAGAGTACGTATTAAAAAAGGAAAAATATAAAACTGAAAGGTACCTATTATAAAGTATTACAAGATATTAGTAAAAATGAAATATGAATATACATATATATAACTGAGAAATACGAATATTTATAACTAAGAAATATGAATATATATAACTGAGAAATATGAATATATATTACTGAGAAATACAGTTTCCTGTTATTTACAAAGTTTGATCTTAATAATTTTCTGATATCATAATGAATAAGAAATGCTAAAGAAATATGATTTGAAAATTGAATTAATTTTGAAACTTGATAACTGAAGAACATGCATCAGAAAAGAAATAATAACATGAAAGCAAATAGTAATTGAAAGAAACTGAGAAAGGTGTACATAAAAAAAACATGAATAGAGAGAATTGAGTCCAACTCTTATTACACGGAAAATAAAAGAAATTGAAATTAAATGAATAAAAAAGTAAATTATAAAACGATAAATTGATAAAATGAATAAAAGTATACCTGTATTTTCATGTTGTAGTTAGCATAAATCGACCTGAAATAAAGGACTTGAGTTAGATTATTATCAGTAAATAATTTGGGAGGTAACGCGTGGGTCCTGCCCTGTGGAACCTCTCTACGTTTCTTTACTTCTTAGAACATTCTCTTCCGTGCTTCACTTTTATACGTATATGTCACATATCAGTTTCTGAATAGTTATTCCACTCTCTCTCTCTCTCTCTCTCTCTCTCTCTCTCTCTCTCTCTCTCTCTCTCTCAAAAGCTCGTGTTACATGTCTTTTGAAGAACATTTTGGAGAATATCAAGAAGTTTGGAATGGAAAAACCAGCAGAAATTTTTGAAATGCTGAAGAGAGAGTGGTGTTATTCAGTGACATTACAAAAAATGTAGATCGTAACATAACTCACTTAGTAAATTGTCTCTGAATATATGAAACGTTGTCGTTTTCATATCGTAAGTCAATTACTTTTTTTTTTATTAAATGTTATTTCTATATGGTCAATAAATATTTTTTTATTAAATACTGTTTCCATATCGTAAAAAATTACTTTTTTATTAGGTAATACTGTATCCATATCGTAAATAAGGTATTTTTTAAAAATTAAATAATGCTGTTTCCATATCGTAAATAAATTACGTTTTGTATTGGATAATGCTGTTTCCATATCGTAAATAAATTACTTTTGTTTTACTTGGTAATGGTTTTTCCATATCGTAAATAAGGTAATTTTTTATAATAAATAATGCTGTTTCCATATCGTAAATAAATTACTTTTGTTTATTAAATAATGCTGTTTCCATATCGGAAGTAAATTACTTTTTCTTGCCATTAACTACAAAGGCTGGTCGCTGCGTATTGGCTCGTAGTGAGGGGGGTAGTGGTAGTGGTAGTGGTAGCCAGGACCCACTGGTGGTAGCTGCCTGCCCACGAGCTCACTTTGTCCTGCTGGCCTTGTTACCCAGTGATATTTTACGCTTCGGGTCCTCTCTCTCTCTCTCTCTCTCTCTCTCTCTCTCTCTCTCTCTCTCTCTCTCTCTCTCATTTGCGTGTTAATTCATATATCCGTATACACATGCATAATAGAATATGTTTGCGCTTGATTGTATGCTCTCTCTCTCTCTCTCTCTCTCTCTCTCTCTCTCTCTCTCTCTCACATTTGCGTGTTAATTCATATTTATATGTATACACATGCATACGCAGAATATGTTTGCGTGTGATTGTATGCTCTCTCTCTCTCTCTCTCTCTCTCTCTCGGAGGAGGAGGAGGTGAAGGCTAACCCGCAGATACCTTACTTGTATTTTAATAATTTACTGATTTTTTTTTTTATTAATCAGTTAGTTACTTGTTCTTTTTTAATTAGAGATATTTTCATTCTGTATTTCGCATTACAATCTTTTACTTCTTAATAGAATTCCTCGTTGGATGAGTGGTTTGCGTGCTCGCCTACCGATTTAGCAGTCGCGAGTTCGATTCCCTGCTCTGCCAACGTGGAATCAGAGGAATTTATTTCTGGTGATTAGAAATTCATTTCTCGATGAAATGTGGTTCGGATCCCACAACAAGCTGTAGGTCCCGTTGCTAGGTAACGCATTGGTTCCTAGTCACGTAAAACAATATCTAATCCTTCGGGCCAGTCCTAGGATCAGTGGTCTGGTTAAGCTGAGATATACTCAACTTTACTTCTTTGTAATGAGTACCATTTTCTTTGGAAGCTTGAATTTCAAGTCAATGGTCCCAGTGAGCTTGTCCCTTATGAATGGGGTTAATAATAATAATAATAATAAGACCCAAATCATTTCCCTCCCAATTATCGATCTTGTGGTCTCTCGCTCGCGAGATTTGATCGGTAACAGTACGCTGTATGAATAGTTTTGCGTCCTATTTGCATAAGTTTTTTTTTTTCCTCTCTCTCTCTCTCTCTCTCTCTCTCTCTCTCTCTCTCTCTCTCTCTCTCTCTCTCGACGGATTCAGTTATGTCTTTTGCCATACGATGACATTCGTCGAATTCGTGATGACAGATTCGGGAATAGATCGAAATTTTGTCGTATTTGGTAAGAGTAAAAGTGTCAGGAGACACATATTTGCTGAAAGAACTTGATAACTACCTTGCTCTGTGATTTCCTTGGGTAAGTCATCGAGAAAGATGCTTTGTTTAAATGTATGTAAATAAATCCTTCTGTTAAAACAGGATACGTCTCAAGTATAAAAGGCGCATTAAAACACTCTGGTTTAAAGCTAAGGACTATATTTCGGTGGACTAACCCCCACCCTTATCAAGTAGTGAACTACTTGATAAGGGTGGAAGTTAGTCTACCGAAATATAGTCCTTAGTATTAAACCAGAGTGTTTTAATATATATATTTCATTTATCTATTTCTTTATCTTTATTAGGTGTATAGAAAGAAAGTTACTTAGAATGATAAATATCCATCAAATACAGTATGCTAGTACACTAGCGTCATTCTGTACAAAAGAATAAATATTGGTCATATGTGTGTACCCGTGCGCATGTCAACATTGTGCCATAATATTGAATAATGACAACTGTAATTGGTTACTGCCTGTACCACAATATATATATGACTCTCTCTCTCTCTCTCTCTCTCTCTCTCTCTCTCTCTCTCTCTCTCTCTCTTCTTGAACATATTCCAGGGATACTTATCTTTCTTATTTATAAGTTTTCAATATTTTGAATGGATGGTAGCAGAGTTATAAATGATATATATTTATATATATATATATATATATATATATATATATATATATATATCATATAATATATATATATATTATATATCTATATATATAATATATAATACTATATATATATACTATATTTATATACTATATATATATATATATTATTTATATATAAATATATAATATAAATATATATAAATTATATATAATTATAACATTTCCGTTTGGTACGACCTACTTTATCATGTGGCTTTCAGAAGCCTTTCAGATAGATTACTTTATCAAATATCTTTGCAGTATAAGTGATGCACAAGAAGGTTACTTTATCAAATAAAATACCTTCGTAGTATAAGTGATGCACGAGAAGGTTCGCAGTGCAAGTGATACAGAAGAAGGTTACTTTATC
Organism: Macrobrachium nipponense; assembly: GCF_015104395.2. Classification (NCBI taxonomy): domain Eukaryota; kingdom Metazoa; phylum Arthropoda; class Malacostraca; order Decapoda; family Palaemonidae; genus Macrobrachium; species Macrobrachium nipponense. The sequence continues at coordinate 128,248,217 of NC_061108.1, forward strand.
AAATACCTTTGCAGTATAAGTGACGCACAAGAAGGTTACTTTATCAAATACTTTTGCATTTTCAGTGATGCACAAGTAAGCCAGGTGAGTCATAAGATGTTTGTAGAAAGATTAAAGACTAAACCCGTAAATTTTCATGGTTATCCAAGTCGAGTCCTTCACCATTTTTTTTTTATTATTTTCATTAAATTGGCTAAGGACAGGATTAACGAAAGGCAGCTGACAAAACGAAAATTACTTAAGTTAGCAGAGATTAGCGAAGCCAGGGGATTTGTTCATAGATTTTTATTTTCTCTTCAGAAACATCTCGTATATCTCACCTGGTGTTATACGGCTGGCTAAATTAACCCTCATTGTTACCTGTGAGAGGGACATGCATGTGTCTCTTTCTGTGTGTGTGCTTGTGCAGAAAGCAGAGAATTTGCAGAAAACGGCAAAAAAAAAAAAAAAAAAAGCATGGAAGTGCTTTGAAAAGAAGAAAACCTCATGTGAGTGTGATGGAAATGGGAGTATATGAGGATAAGTCACACACCTGCAAATTGTAATGATAAGTAACAGTGATAAACGCTGTAGAACGGAAGTCGTAAAACAGCCGTGT
>NC_061108.1:128253814-128281314 GCF_015104395.2 Macrobrachium nipponense
AATGGATTCAATTCATGAAGAATCAACACGATTCATGATTCGTCTTGATTCGCCCCACTTATTTCGATGGCACCGTTTACACCCATCGAATCGGTATGATTTGAATTGACTCGATTCGCCCGGTGTCAACGGTTACGTTGAAATTGGTATGGCGAATCAAGACGAATCATGAATCGCGGTGATTCTCCGTGAATTGAACTGACTCGATTAGCTTGGTGGAAACGGTTACATTGGAATTAGTACGAAGAATCAAGACGAATCATGAATCGTGGTGATTCTCCATGAATTGAATCGATTCGATTCCCTTTATGTAAACGGTTTCATTGAAATTGGTTTGGCGAATCAGACGAATCATGAATTGTGTTGATTCTTCATGAATTAAATCTTATTCGCTTTATTTCTTAATTAAAGGAAGGTTTACGTTCGTTGTTCATACGTTTACTGAAGAACGCGGATTTCAACATTTTTTGCGCATGCGTATGGATTGATTTGTGAAATGGATTTTTCCTTCATTTTAGTTTCACGGTAACTTTTATATTGAAAAAAGTTAGATTTTAATGCATCCAGACGCCTTGGTTTGGTTATGAAGTTCAGCTTAAAATTAGACACTTGGTGTAAGGTATTTCTACGAACTTCATTAGCAGGTGCCATATTATTTAAGCGAAGTTGTGAGTAGAGAACTAAGAAAACAAGTGAATGAATCAAGCACTAAACCATACATTAAAAACTAAAGTGTATATAAGTCTCATCGATTGATAATACACACGCCCAAGAACAACCCACTGGTACAACCTCATTGGAACAATCCAAAACTACATCAAGGTTCATTGGATGTGGTTGTGGGTTCATCACTCAGTGTTGACTAAGACAAATCCCCGCTTTTATTGTGACGATTGTTAAAAATGAGGAATACAGGGTGTCCAGAAAGTCCCAGTACCATTAAAAGTATTTATTGCTCAGAATGGTACTGGGACTTTATGGACACTTTCGTATCTTTGTCTCTGCCCTGTGTGGTTCGTAATAATTATCCTTTTCCTTTAGCCGTTCATAGAAGACCAACTCCAATGTGTTCTTCCTTCCTTTGCCACGTGCAGAGCGGCCCAAGAATGAGCGAGCTCGGTTTGAGGGCAAATTCGGACTAAATATTGCCATTAGTCTCGTAAGAGCGCTCGTCGCTTACCTGCGGGTTAGGTTATTAACCCGGGCTGTACGTCCAGTGTCTTACCTGAGTAAGCGTACGTAAAATTTGGAGAAAATCTGGGAATGAAGAGGTCTTCGTTGGCATAATGTTAAAGAATTATTACTACTACTACTACTACTACTACTACTACTACTACTACTACTACTACTATATTATTATTATTATTATTATTATTATTATTATTATTATTATTATTATTATTATTATTATTATTATTATTATTATTATTATTATTATAAAAAAATAAATTTAAAAAATACAATACAGACTCAAGACACGGCATCTAGAGGGCCATTCTATTCAATGAAGTTTTTGATAGATATTATTATTATTATTATTATTATTATTATTATTATTATTATTATTATTATTATTATTATTATTATTTTTATTATGGAAAGCATTTCATCTTGTCTGTATGTCGGTCAGTCAAGCAAGCAACCCCAGAACAGACACAAAGTCTAAAGTGCACTTCAAATATTCTCGTCCAGGCTGTAATGTATTTGGGTTAGTGTTGTACAATACAGTAATAATTGAATTTTCTCTCTGCAATTCTTTTTCTGTGATGCCTAAATAGCTTGTGAATTTACACTGTGAGACAAAACTAATGGTATGCATTATTTGCATTTTATTTGTATTTGACTGTTCGGTTATATACATTTACCCTTCTTTGAATTATTACAAAGAGAGAAAGGGTGGGGATTGGTGGAGGGAAATAGTTAAATGCTTTTCCATTTATTAATTTTAGTGTTTCTCTTGATTCTCTATTGCATTTCATCCGTTGTATTTGGTCTGAATTGGGTGCGGCTTCTTGAACTAAGATTCGTAAGTCAGTACTGTACATGCTTTACTTTGCTTGGTATTTATAACTGATATTATGAATGGTTATATGTCAGCATTCATGTTATACAGCAAATCTAAAATGCCGTCGGCTGACCAAGGAAGCATCCAAAGAAAAGAATGTCCTTTTGGATAGAGAACAATGAAATAACAAATAAATATTAAGAAGAGAGATTGAAAAATATACATTTAAACAAATGTACTACATTATCAGTCAGGGAAATCAATGTTAAAATCTTCCGTCTTATTAAATTGAACGTGAATTATCTACCATTTATTTTGTGGCCAGTGTTGCGGTATTATTTTAATGAATGAGAATGCTGTTGTCAATGACATTGCTCGAAAAGTATGTTATGTGCTGAATGGTCTACTTTCATGTATAGATGAAGAATTGTATTGTATGTGAAATATTGCTTTTATTTGTTATAATGATAAATTTATCTGTATGTCTGCTTTTTGACTCCCGAGTCTCATTTAACAGAATCCATATTCATATATTGATATTTCTCTGTGACTATTGTTCCCCGGAGACGCGTGTCTGCCTATGACGGTGGTTACAATAGTCTCATGCGCCCTAAGTGAGGAAAGATGTCGACTTGCAAAGGCGTTGATAATAGCCTCGAGGGGTTTATACGGTCGTTAAAACGCCGGGGTGGTTTCGATAGGGTTTGAAGTGGGTTGTTAGGGCTGAAAGGGGCGCCGGGAGAAAGATAGATAGTTAGGCAGAGTGTCAGAAAGTCCTCGCCAGCCGTCCGTCTGTCTCACTCCAGTTGTGATATGAAACACGCGCCAACTGACGTCATCGCCCGCCACCTGCTGCTGCTGCTGCTGCCTTCGGAGCGCGTTCGGTTTTCGAAAGTCACCCCGGATTTGAAATGATTGGGAAATAATGAGTCGTTTTTACGCTACAGGTTTCGTAATAGCGCCTTTTTTCTTTATATTCATTACGATACGGAATTGCAGTAATAATTATGCATGATTTTAAATATAGTCTGCATACAATTGTATTTGGTTGTTATCTCATGAGACGAATCCAAAGCCAGGATTCATCCGAACATTATTCGATTTTGGCGGGAAACAGGTGAAACAGGGACCTGCGTTTACCCCCTTTGTTTTGCCACGGCAGAACAACTGTAATTATAATTCAAGTAGTTTCCCGTAATTTCACATGATCAGTCTGTTTTTTATGAGGCCGTGGACACGAGTACTTAATTATTTCTGTCCCTGCAGTAGACATGTAATCAATAGCCCATTCTAAGAAATTTTTTTTGTGGTAACTATTATAAGATATAATTGGAATCACTAAGGTTTACCAGTTGTTTGGTTATGAAGAGTAAGTGGTTAACGGTTATCTTGGAGTGCTCTCATTAAATTAAAGTGTTCTTGTTCATTATTTTATTTTAGTGTAATACTTGTTAGGGGAGGGGCTTTTGATAAAGCATAAGTCAAATATAGTATTATAGTATTATACGTATTTTCGTGAGAACAAATACTCAAAAATGTTAAATGATAGATGTTCATTTTCTCATCCCAAAATTGTATCCTCTAAGAAACCCTCATAGTAATAATAGTATAAGACAAAATACTTTTAATAAACTAGTTGACTTCACTGCAGTATGTTGGTCTACGTGTCCTATGAGGTCTTTTTTTCATATTGTTTCCATGAGACTCTGCATTCCCTTATACTTCAGGAACTGCACGTGTCAGAACAACTATCTCTCTGGCACAAATCTTTGCACTTGAGTCACCTAGCACAACCACATTTCCATGGTCTCCAATCCCAGTCAGACACAGATGCAGACTTTCTCAAAAACAATCTTCTTTGCTCTCCCTATAATATGTTTCTCATTGTTCTGATCAGTCTTGCCTCTAGTAAAGGGTCGTAAAGACAGGAAGATCTAGGCAGTTCTCGCTTTTTCATTTTCTTCCGTGGCATTACCTTTATTTACTCACACACATAATGTCTGAGTAAAGACGAAAGCGCTTGGATTTCTGACTATCATTTTCCTGTGGGATTCGCTTATTTATGAAGTCACGTGCATCTACTGTGATTTTTTAAGCTTTTATATATATCCTATATAATATATATACATATATATATATATATATAATATATATATATACACACACACACACACACACACACACACACACACACATATATATATATATATATATATATATATATATATGGGTGTGTCTGTTTGTAGTATGTAGGTATGTAGGTGTAGGGCTATTGTATTAGTATGTAGGTAAGTATGTGTAGGGCTATTGTATCCATCGAACGTAGCCTTGACACAAGCCGGTAACAGAGTACATCTTTCAAAAGAAAGAAAAAAAAAAAAAAAGAACTGACCACCCACTTTCTCTCTCTCAGTAGTCACGGTACCTGAAAAGCCACCCACGTGGTCTATAAGGTCAACCTTTAACACTTCCGATGTTTTCAGAACGAAGTTGTTTCTTTGCTTTTATTATTTGTTGTTTCACTGTTTTTCATTATATTTTTTACACATTTATCCTTTGGATATCTATAGCGTAATAACGATTAATCGGTAATACCCTTTTCTTATTTTTCTCTACTTCAGTTTATTTAGCTTTTGCTGCATATACTGGTTATTACTGGTTTGTTCTTTGTTATGTAATCTCTGTTTCCCGCTTACATTTTTTATATTTATGTATGCACATATGTATACTGTGTGTGTTTGTGTATATATTATGTATACATACACACATACAAACACAAGTAGATTATATATATAATATATACCTATGATATTCCTAAGGTATTAGTTTAGAAAGAGGTTAATAAAAAATTACCGAATTTGTTCACTTAAACAATTACAATTTTAATACTACAATTTGCTTGCAATGAAGCAGTGCTACATGCAACACAAAATTCATCAAAGTTGCAAGGCGAGAAAATGGCTGGTCAGACCCGTTTGTTATTCATAGAATATCCAAGTCTTGAAAATTCGAGATATCTCCCCCCCCCCCCCCCCCCCCCACAAAAGAGGTTGGGGGGAGGGGGGGACTTAGGTTGATTTGCTCTTTCACTGTCCAGTATTGTGATTGTTTTTCATTTTTTTTCACGGCTATTGTATACATTTCGTTGCTGGCCTGGACGATTTTCGTGGGAATAAAATTTTTTTTTTTTTTTTTGCAGTGTCATATTCGCAGTACTTACGTATCAATGTATATGGATACATATATGCATATATATGTGCATATATTCATATAGAACGATCCACAGTAATATTCATATTTAGCAGACGAAATATATTTGTAGGAATAATTATAAAGCTTTGTAGATATATCTACAAATATATTTCGGTCTTGCTAAAGAATATTACTGTGGATCCTTCCATTGGTAACTTGAGAAGCACGATACGTTATTTTATCGATATATATATATATATATATATATATATATATATATATATATATATATATATATATGTAGAATCTACTGTTGACTTTTTTACCAAATATATATGCAATTGGAATAAGCACAATGCCCTCTTAACTTCTTGAATTCTTTGCTCTTTTTTGGATACGCTTGTCACTACAAAGCCTGAAGATCCAAGTTCAAAGAAATTTGAAGAAGAAATTGTGATGTCCGGTCCTGGGAAACGAACCCAGGTCCAATGATCACAAAAAGGTCACATTGTGGCTCTTACAATTGCATACACACACACAACACACACACACACACACACACACACACATATATATATATATATATATATATATATATATATATATATATATATATATATATATATATATATATATATATATATATATACATACAAACATACATATAATTACAGAGTCTGAGCCAGTGAGTCACTGAAATGGTCAGAAACATGGATGTGGGCTTCTGTTTTCTCCCTTTTTTTTTTTTTTTTTTTTAAAGCAAGCCCAGTACACACATAGGATACACCCCTTCACCTGAGCAAAATGTACAGCAGCAGTAGCATTGGCGGCGGCAGGTTTCATGAGTGACTTGGGAACCGTTACAGATTCTTTGTAAATTATCGATTCGCTGGGTTTGATTACCGCGCGGCGGTAATCCAGGTATATACGCGCTGTATGCGCTGGGTGGGACCCCTGTGAGTTCGGGCAGGTAAGAAGGAAGGAAGGAAGGGAAGGGGGAGGGGGGCTATTGGTGGGACGGACCGTAAGCGCTCAGACGGGTTAGGGTTGGGTTGGGGTGGGGGGGTTGGAGATGACAGGGAAGGGTTGCTGTGGGAAATTCTGTTGGATCAGTATGATTTCGTCATGAAGAAGTAATGTGGGTATGATAATAGTAATAATAATGATAATTATAATAGTCATAATGTTAAAAGCACCAACAATAATAGAAAATCGTGATGAAAGTGATATTGTAAATCCACAGTAATATGAATGTTTGATTTTGTTATTCAAAATATATAAAGCAGAAAGCCTTCTGTGGATTTACTTTCCCATTATATTGACTCATTTGATTATGAATTTTCTTTGTAGAGTGATATTACCAACAATAGAAATACTTATTACAGTAACAAACAGTCAGTACGCTAATGTTGATCAATAATGATTAAGGAAACCAATCGAGGAATATCCTCCTTGGTTTCTACTGCCTTTGTTTATTAAGTTTCATTGAGGTCTTACTGAGCTCCTGAGATACTCTTTGGAAAATGCTCACTCGAAGCCACTCGTGGAATTCACTTTGCTTTCCTGTGTTTACTGAATGATTTTAATTGGAGAAAAAAAACACATCCATGTATTTGACTTGTTCAGTGACTCTCTCTCTCTCTCTCTCTCTCTCTCTCTCTCTCCTCTCTCTCTCTCTCTTTCTGTATTATATATGTACATATGTATGTAAATATGTGTATAGCCACCCGTGGAATTCCCTCTGCTTTCCTATGGTTACTGAATGATTTTAATTGGAGAGAGAGAGAGAGAGAGAGAGAGAGAGAGAGAGAGAGAGAGAGAGAGAGAGAGGACTCATATCCATGTATCTGACCTGTTCAGTGACTCATTGGCCCTGACACTCTCTCTGGATGTATGTATGTATGTATGTATGTATGTATGTATATATATATATATATTATAATATATATATATATATAAATATAAGTATAATATAAATATATCAAATATAAAAACACCATATCGTGCTTCTCAGTTATCAATATAACGATCCACAGTAATGTTCTTGTTTTAAAATGTGGTTTTTGAATTACAATCTCAACCCTACAATAAACTCACAGGTTTCAAGTAGGACTGGGCTTATTTGTGTATAGACATTCTCGTCCCTTTTTCTTCACATTAAAGAAATTGGAAGCAATAAATTGAAAGTAAGAAATGGAAAGTAACTTTTTGAAGTTTTTAAACAAGGGTAAGGAATTTGATGAGACTTTGGACACAAGTTTTGATGAGGTATTCGGCTATTTTTTTTTTAATAAGAGCGGAGAAAGTAATAAATGAATAAGTTCAAATTCTCTCCAGTTCTAGTAAATATGCCAATTACATGCAAATTAAGAAAAGTCTTAACATACCGACACCAACTAGTACGTTTTTGCTGTCTCATGTTACTTTTGAATTTTTGTTTTAAACTTTTATTCCGCTTAGTCCCCGAGAAATTTATGAAAAGTTGGAATACTGAAAAAAAAAAATGCTGGGCTCAACTCGAAGGAAGAAGCAATATACGGCTTCTAAAATTACATCACCGATCATATCATTCTCATGTTAGACTATATAACGTAGCAGTTCGTTCAATTTATAGCGTGTTGATATGATGAAATAAAAGTTGCATACATGTTATTTCTCTTCTGTTAAACGATCTGATTAGACACATACATGCAAGCGCCTCAGTGGTCTATGCCTGCCACCTCGGTGGCCGCGAGTTCGATTCTCGGGCATTCCATTGAGGGGTATGAGATGTGTATTTCTGGTGATAGAAGTTCACTCTCGACATGGTTCGGAAGTCACGTAAAGCCGTTGGTCTCGTTGTAGAATAACCACTGGTTCCATGCAACGTACAAACACCATGCAAACAAGCAAACAAACAAACAAACAAAACACACATACATTCACCCACACATGCCATTTCCTTCCTCGAAATGTGTCGTGAAACTTACACGCTCAAACACACGCAACTCCTCTCCTCTGTAGCATACTTGACAAAACTAACACACACTCGAGCTCACGGTAGATATAATTTCTCTCATCCTTAACATTTGATAAAAACAGGTACACATGCTCTCACACTTGCTGCTTCTCTCATATTTAGTCCGTTTGATAAGATGTATTCACACAGTTTCTCTCCTCTATAACATACGTGATTGAACACTTGCCAGCAGACGTGTAATGTCTTTATAAAATATTTGATAAATACGAACACACAATTTATATATATGCATATATATATATATATATATATATATATATATATATATATATATATATATGTATATATATATATATATATATATATATATATATATATATTGTGTGTGTGTATCAGGCCCGTACCCAGAGTTTTTTAGGGGGGTGGTCTTTTTTCCCAAAACCGGGGCTTTTCTTCTATAAATGTCAGTGCATATATAGGTATATATATCTTATTCCTATTATCACTCTTGTATTTCCTAATACTAAAGAATGATGTTAATGTTTAATAACAAAATAAAAAAAAGATTGTTATTAATTACTTTGTAAGTACATTTCAGTGAAAAGGATAGTCACAGAAAATATGGACTTCCAGAAATGTGTGTGTGTGTGTGGGGGGGGGGGGGGTTGGAACCCTCGGTACACGCCTGTGTATGGGTATATGTGTGTGTACATTTATATATGCACACACACACAGAAATATTTGGGGCGGGGTGGGGTGGGGGATGTCGAACCCCTCGGTACGGGCCTGTGTATGTGTGTGTACATTTTTATATGCACGCACATACACACGCGCGCGCGCTTAATTCCCTTTGCGAGACTATAATAAACGCACGAGTTGGAGAGTTCAACGGTCGCACGGACCCGTGAAATGGGGTTTCGGTGTCGCGGTGCCGCCATATCGAATCGAGGAGGAAGAAGAAGAAGAAGAAGAAGAAGAAGAGGAGGAGGAGGAGGAGGATGGAGGGAAAGAGAATGAGGTGGAAAGAAGGGATATAGGAGGAGGAGGGAAAGAGAATGAGGTGGAAAGAAGGGATAAAGGCAGGACCAAAATAAAAAAAATAAAAAAAAATGTAAGAAAGTGAGAATGAAGGATGAGGTAAAGTGGGTAGACAATAAAATATAGAACAGAATTACTTAAGGCCTAAATAAAGCTTGGGTTTGAATATTTTTCAGTCAAATTAAGAAGAAGAAGAGGAGGAGGAGGAGGAGGAGGAGGAGGAGGAGGAGGAGGAGGAGGAGGAGGAGGAGGAGGAGGAGGAGGACCAAAAAAAAAATCGTACGAAAGTGAGAAGGAAGAATGAAGTAAAGTGGGTAGACAATATAGACAATAAAATATAGGACAGAATTACTTTTAGGCTTAAATAAAGCCAGGCTTTGAATAATTTTCGATCAAATTTCATTTTAGTCATTTTTTAATAATAAACAGCAGCGGCAGCAGTAGCGGTAATAGTAGTAATAAAGTAGTAGTGACAGTGTTGGTCGTTGTAGTAGTATCTAGCGATTATAATTGCCTAGATGATTATTATAAAATGGCTGTTTTTTTTATTCTTATCATCATTATGATTTCTTTAGAAAAATATGAACGTTGACGGCGGTAATAATGAAAGTAGTTATGATGCTGGAATTGATGATCATAAAGCAGTGACTGAATTCCCTTAAACACATTACAAGACTTTATAAAGATTAATGTTATGTCTACATCTTTCATGGATAATTTCAGGTATAGCTGTACATATTTAACAGGATGTAAGACCTACCTAAGGTAGGCCTATACCATAATATTGTTCTGCGGGCGCTGTCAAGGGTGTCTTATATTCAACAATATAGGGATTTATAAATTCCATACGGTTATGTGCAACACATCTCTGAAAACAAGGCGTGATCCGACCGCCAGCTTACCTGCGACGCTTGCAAGATTTTCCCCTCACGCCTAAGTTGTAAACATTATATTTGTAACTTGACGTAAATTAATACGTGCTAAAATCTACGGTCGAATAGAGCCTTATTTCACCAACAAAAATTATTGCGCTATATTTTATATTAGAAATAATTTTTCTTTATTGTTTAACATGGACATTATTCCATTTTTTTTACCTTTTCATTCTAATAAATCAATCATAAATATCGTATCCTAAAATTCCTGTATCTTTAACTCAACGCAAAACACATTTTTCAAACCTTTTTAGGCTTTTCATAGACCTTTCCTACCCCCAGCAAGAACAACAACAACAAAGTAGTTTGTAGGCTTACTCCACGAGTAAGCGATATTACTTTATTTTTTGCAACTGCCTTTTTTTTTTCTTCAAAACCAGCTTTTGCATCTCTGAGCATTTTGTTTATTTTTTCCCATGGCTTATTAAGGATGAGCACGTTGAATATTCCTTGTTGTCTTGGATGTGACTTTTAGTTCCTCGTTGGACAAGTGGATTTCACGCTCGACTACCGATCCGGTGGTCCGAAGTTCGATTCTCGGCTCGGCCAACGCGGAACCAGAGAAATTTATTTCTGGTGATAGAAATCCATTTCTCGATATAATGTGGTTCGGATCCCACAATGAGCTGTAGGTCCCGTTACTAGGTAACCAATTGGTTTCTAGCCACGTAAAAATATCTAATCCTTCGGGCCAACAGTAGGAGAGCTGTTCATCAGCTCAGTGGTCTGGTTAAACTAAGATATATTTAACTTTTGACTTCCAGTTACCAATCAGTCCATATTTTACAGCAGCAGTTACCGATCAATCCACACTTTACAACAGCAGTTACCAGTCAATCCACATTTTATAGCAGCAGTTACCGATCAATCCACGTTAAATAGCAGTAGTTACCAATCAATCCACGTTTTATAGCAGTAGTTACCAATCAATCCAGCAGTAGTTACCAATCAATCCACTTTTTGCATAAGCAGTTACCAATCAATCCACATTTTACAGTAGAAATTACCAGTCAGTCCACATTGTACAGCAGAAATTACCAATCAACACATTTTATAGCAGAAATTACCAATCAATCCACACTTTACAGCTGTATGGTTAGTATACGAAGTATCATTTCTCTTTCAGTCAAAATTATCTCTTCAGGTATTTCATCTTAACCCAGTGCTTCCCATGACCAAAGTCTCTTTGTTATTGATTCCATATCAAGATTCGGTAATTTATTTATCAGTACGTTTTTGTAATTGATTCCATATCAAGATTCGGTAATTCATTTATCAGTACGTTCAAGTTATTATGTTATGTATACCTTAGTTTTATCAGACCACTGAGCTGATTAACAGCTCTCCTATAGGGCTGGCCCAAAGGCTTAGATATTTTTACGTGGCTAGGAACCAATTGGTCACCTAGCAACGGGACCTGCAGCTTATTGTTGGATCCGAACCACACTATATCGAGAAAATGAATTTCTATCACCAGAAATATATTCCTCTGATTCCGCGTTGGCCGAGCCGAGAATCGAACTTAGGACCACCGGATTGGCAGCCGAGCGCGAAAACCACTTGTCCAACGAGTAACTAGTAAGTTCAGGTTTACTTGAAGTTCAGGCATATCAGACGAATTATCCTCCTCATACTTTTCGTTCATAACCTCACAGGAACGTTCCACCCAGCGGTGTTTTTCATCTTCTGATGTTTTTAATGTACCATCCCTTCTTTTATCAGGCATTTGTTTTCCTTTGCTTTCCGCTTGTCAACAATACTACTCTCTCAGTGACTCTGTCAGCAACTTCCACATGATAATTTTTTTTAGTTATCCGTTTTTTATCTCTTCCTACTATTCGTTTAGACTCGAGTTCGTAGCGCGTTCCTCTGGCTTTCTTAATCTTGAAATTTTTCTTTTAGACTCGAGTTCGTAGCTCGTTCCTCTGGCTTTCTTAATCTTGAAATTTTTCTTCAGTGTCTTTTGCGTTTGTCAGTTGTTTTATTATCCAAAGTTTCAGTTTTGTTAACAAATATCCCTGTACTTTTACTTCGTTTCCATAAAACTGATTTTTTTATTATCTATCATCATTCTTAATTTTTTATGTTCATATGTGAACAGTATCATCATACATTTATTCATAATTTATCATACTAATTTGTATATTTCATTTTCATTAAGGCGGTGAATAATCCTGATGGATTTCGGCGCTTGGTCCTCAAGATCTGAATTTCATAAACAATCAATCCATTAAACTGATGTAGATTCTTGATGATAATCCAGCTCTACCTGATAGTCTGCAACTCCCGTAAGTCTATTGTAAAACTCAGTGGCATTTTTTGACATAATTTAGAATCAGAAGCAGCTAGATATTGAATAAAAGTAACCTCACAGGTGAAGTGGAGCCAGAGGATTAATATGCAGATGTATACAGAAGAAATTGTAAGCGCCTCAGTGGCGTGATCGGTATGGTCTTGGCCTGCCACCTCAGTGGCGGCGAGTTCGATTCTCGGGCATTCCATTGAGGGGTGAGAGATGTGTATTTCTGGTGATAGAAGTTCACTCTAGACGTGGTTCGGAAGTCACGTATAGCCGTTGGTCCCGTTGCTGAATAACCACTGGTTCCGTGCAACGTAAAAACACCATACAAACAAACAAACAAACAAACAAACAAGAAGAAAATAGATAATTAGGGGATGAAACTCACTTGCAGAAAACTTCCACACTTTCGAGGTTGCTACAAAAGCCAAAATGGAAATTTAACTGCGCAGGGGCCTTGTATAGTACCTCCCCCCCCCCCCCCCCCCCAATCCCTTCCCCCTTGTACGTACATGGCATTTTTTTTGCTATATTCCTTTATCCTATAATCAGAAACCCCGTTTGCTGCACGGCACTGCTACATGTCCCCCTCATCTCCCCTTTACATAGCATGTATAGCAATTCGCTGTCGTATCGCGTGTTTAATGACGCTTCAGGACTCTTGATGCCTCTGTGTGCTGCAATTTTGTGGCTGTCAGTCCAACGCTTCTTAGCCAGACTGTACTACTACCTTCCAGCTTCGTAAGGGCTGCACAATATATGTTAGTTTATTTGCGAATAGTGCTTTCAATAACATCATAATGTGATGAAAAGCTAAATCAGCTTTTTATCACAGATATGATTTCATAGTTTTTGCCTACTTTTAGGTATAATTGTTAAACAACTGTAGACGAGTTCAATTGACTTGTGAAAATACAAATGTTTAGGCGTTTATATTAATTCATTCTTTGGACTCAAGTATGCATGCCTGCAGCGTCATGTAAAATACGAATTTTGGAAGGATTTTCTATTTTTAAACAAACAAATTTCCTCGTTCAGTATGGACTAATAAATTAGAGTGAAAATACCTCAATGTTTTACGTATTTTGCAAGGATCCGTGTATCGCCGATGTCTATCGCCTTTTCAAAAGCAAAGGTGAGCAGGTGGATACAGGATACGCTAAATATCGCAATGAAACCCACGCGTTGGTTTGCGGGAATATATGCCCTGGGGACACGCATCATAAAGGCGTTTGCCCAGCATGCCATGCGCCTGTCATAATGAAGGGGGGGAGAGGGACTTTGGCTCTAACGTTACGTGTAATTACAGGCGACTGGCTGCCCATCACCTGTGCAGGAACTCTCCAAGAAAATGAGTCCGGGATAGTAGCCCTTACGAACGCCACCTTTTGGTTCTAGCAGTTCATTACCAAGGCCAAAAAGGTCCGTGTTGAAACGGGGGCTTCGGATAATGGCCTTTACGTTGGAAGCCCGTAAGGGCGTGTATGCGGCAGGTGTAGGGCGGCGTGTGTGACATAATTTTCCACAATTTCGGAACACGTGGCAGACAGGTGAAAGGTAAAAATTACAGTTAAATAATTAATTCACTCCCGGGTCCCATGATACGGTGTGTGGTGGATTCGAATGTTCGATGAGTTTACGGTTTCCACCGTACAGGAGAAGCATCTCTCTCTCTCTCTCTCTCTCTCTCTCTCTCTCTCTCTCTCTCTCTCTCTCCTAGTTGTTGTATTTTTGGTACAGGTAATGATTATTATCTGCTGTTGTAAATATGTTCATAGAGGTCTTGATATTTAACAAGATGTCTGAACGGTAACTCTCAGAAAGTGGCTCAGCAACATTGACGATACTTGAGGGAGAATTTATTGTATAACAACGAATTTGACTGTCAGCATCACTGTAGGAATAAAAGTCAATTATCTCCTACCTTTTGTGCTGTGATCTTTAGATCCCAAAGGTCAGTTTTAGTGTTCTCTGTTAGTCTGGCTCAGAGACGAGAACGTATTCCAACGCTTTGTGACCAATCTTCAGAGCTTAGATGTTGATGAAACCCGTGACTCAGATGAAACCCAATCGAAGGGTGGGTGGGGCGGCGGGGGATGAGGAAGGGGTGCAAGATAGTAGTAGTAGTAGTAGTAGGGGTACGTGAAAACCCCCAAAAGCAAAGAGGAAGAATGTATTTAGTGGGGGAAGTGTCGCTTAGGGTGAGGAAACGGCTTTGTTATGTGTCCAGCTGCTTTCGGATTTCGGAATTACCTGCGTCTCCAAAATACTAACTCTCTCTCTCTCTCTCTCTCTCTCTCTCTCTCTCTCTCTCTCTCTCTCTCTCTCTCTCTCTCTCCAGCATGTGGCCTCTTCACCTCCCACCTGTCTTCCGTAGCAATCATCACCTGTCCTTTCTCGATAGGCTTTCAACCCGTTGTCTTCTTGACCGCTGTGGAGAGACGGGCGCCCTTGTATATGATGATGTTTATATTCTTCGTTTCTTCTTTCTGGGTTAGTGAGTAAATAAAGGAGAGAGAGAGAGAGAGAGAGAGAAAGAGAGAGAGAGGCGAGAGGATGAGAGAGAGAGAGAGAGAGAGAGAGAGAGATTATCTTTTCATATTTGGAATGGTCATTCATGGTGGTATCATTCAGGTGTTTATTATCTACCTTATTATTGGTACTTCGGTGTGTGTGTGTGTATTATAATATATATATATATATATATATATATATATATATATATATATATATATATATATATATATATACAGGGTGTCCATAAAGTTCCAGTACCCTTACAAGTATTTATTGCTCAGAATGGCGCTGGGACGTTATAGACACCCCGTATAATCGTCTCAAGTTCAACGTTCATGACGCTCTCACCTCACCGACAAGAGGCCAGGATCTTATACGCCCCCACCCTCCCAAAAAAAATAAATAAATAAAACAGAAAAGCATAGGGAGCTTTCCGTTAAACTATGTTTTGCTTCCGTTAATTTTAGGTAGTGATGGTAGGTCTCGACCATAATGGAAAAGGGTATGATTTAGCAAACCCCCCTATCCCCCCATCCCGCCCCCATGAAAAAAATGGCTTACTAATTATCAGAAAGGCTAGCACCTTCTGGAAGTCCATTCTTCCAAGGGGAAAAGGTGTAAGTGTGTGTATTTGTGTGTGTCTGTGTGTACACATATACAAGTACACATTCTAGTCAGGAGCTGATATATCTGATAAAAACACGAATTTCATATCAAGAATGAAAATCTTATAGTGCTAATATTGCAGCGTTTCTTGCGTTGCATTTCCATAGGGCAGCTGTCGTATAAGTCTCTCTCTCTCTCTCTCTCTCTCTCTCTCTCTCTCTCTCTCCTCTCTCTCTTCTTGTCCATATCAAGATCTAGATATTTTCGTTGTTAGTTTCCGTATTCTGAAATTTCAGGACAGCTGAAGTATTATAATGATAAAATGTCCTTCTTATGCAAATTATACCCTCTCTCTCTCTCTCTCTCTCTCTCTCTCTCTCTCTCTCTCTCTCTCTCTCTCAAAAATTATTATCTAACACTCCAGCTATCATACCTTTGATTGCATTGTAATGGACAATGATTTAAAAATTCTCTCTCTCTCCGTACTCTCGTCCTTCGTCTCTCCCTCCCCCCTCTTCTCTCCCCTCTCTATCTCCCTCCGCTCCTCTCATGTCTTCCCCTCTCTCTCTCTCTTCATCTCTCTCTCTCAGAAAAAAAGACCACAAAGAGAAACAAATTTTAACACTCCTGCCATCATTCCTTTGATTGCATGGTGATGGACAACGATTCAAGAGAGAGAGAGAGAGAGAGAGAGAGAGAGAGAGAGAGAGAGAGAGAGAGAGAGAGTTTTGTTTTTTGTAATGTCCATCACAATGTTATCAGAAGAATGATGGTAGGGTAGAAGTGTTAAAATTTGTGTTTTTTAATTTAATTTTATTTATTTGTTGTTGGTTATTTTCTCTGTAAAAGAGAGAGAGAGAGAGAGAGAGAGAGAGGACACTCCTCTGTCATTCTTTGTTTGTCTAACAATGGCTCGATTCTCTCTCTCTCTCTCTCTCTCTCTCTCTCGCTCGATTAACGCTAACGACCGTCCATCGAATTGCATTCAACCACACTTGCATCCCTTCTCACCGCGTGACGTCATTACGCGTCATTCCCGCTCGTTTGGGTCATCAGGAATTGCTTTCAGGCGCCTCCGAGATGGATGAATCCCTGTCGCCTTTCGATGGGTGTGCGTTTGGGTTTCAATGCTCTTTGGAAGGGACGTCCTGTAGGGTATGGGTTTTTGGATTTTTTTGGGGGGTTGGGGGGTATTTTTTATTTTTATTTTTTTATTTTTTGTCTGGTTCCAGATTTGCTGCAGTATTTTGGGAGGCTATGGTGATGATCTGATGAAATGTTATCACTTTTGAGGTAATTTTCTCTTACAATAGTTGTTTTTTATCGTTGTTATAATTATTTGGTTTTTCTAGTCTGGTTCCAGATTTGCTGCATTTTTGGTTTGGGGGGGGCGTGTGGGGGACTGGTGGTGATTTGCTATGTTATGGTTTTTATGTACTTTTCTTTTACAGTAATTATTGTTTTGCATTTTTATTATTATTTATTATATTGAGTATAGTGACTGTGATGATTATTGAGATTAGAAATTGTTACTAAAGTTCACGTTTGTGATGGTTATTAGGAATTTAAAATTGTCCGAAACGGTGCAGTACTTACAAATATTAAAAGTAATATTATTAATTACAAAAGGCGTGGTGGTTGTATGCACGAAATGAGAGGCCAGAAATGAAGGCCGATCAGATAGATTCAAATATATGTTACTTAATACTCTCCTTACCACGTTTATATAAGATCGTCCGCAGAAGAGGCAATTTCTTAAGCTGCAAAATTGAAGTTTCCTATTTTATACTTTCTACCGAAAAATAATGAACCTTTGGAAGAAAGACACTGAGATGATCTGACATCACAATGACAAAGAGACCCTGAATGAGTGGAATTGAGCGGGAAGCTAGTACGGTATACTGGTTTGACTTATTTATTTATTTATTTATTTATTTATTTATTTATTTATTTATTTATTTATTTATTTATGTATTTATTTAGTCCTTCATGTCGTGGAAACAAACGCCGATGAAAGCAGCTCTAAGCATATACCACCTTGACTATTCTATTGAGAAAATATAGGTTTAGTTTTGATTATGCTGTTATACCTCTCAATATTGTCATTGAATTTAGTCAACCAACGGGTACCAGATGTCAAATCTTTTAAGATAAATTCTTTGGATGGTTTAGGTTTTTCCTGCGAGAAATGATTTCCATAAATATTCTGATTTCGATTATATTTTTAGATGTGGCTGAATTCAGAGTTTTGGCCTTACAAATAAAGTCGCATTTTGTATAGGTGAGATTGATGTGTTCCTGCGGAGGCTTTGTATATCGAGTTTTGATTTGGCACGTGGGGGTGTATTTTTTTTTTTTTTCCTTTGCTTAGAGAACTTATTTTGTGTGTTCTGTTTCATTGAGAAATGTCCTCTCATTCAGTGCTCAATAAACATGATTTTTATCAGCTACATTTATGGGTCATGACGAGTACGAACAGAAGATTTGCTATATTTCTAAATTGATGGCTGCTGAAGGATGTGAATCTGACAGTTGGAATACATGTAATATATATATAATATATATATATATATATATATATATATATATATATATATATATATATATATATATATATATCTGCCTATCTATCTATATATATGTGTGTGTGTGTATATATATATATATATATATATATATATATAATATATATATATATATATATATATATATATATATACTTATATATATATATATATATATATATATATATATATATATATATATATATAGATATATATTATATAGTATATATATATATATATATATATATATATATATAGTGTATATATATATATATATATATATGTATATATAATATAGTAGGAAGTCCGACAGGCGAAAAGCATCTTGTATGTAGGTACACTATAAGACACAAATATTAAAAAACACCCTCAGACCTTAAAAAAAAAGTGAAAATAAAAATAATAAAATATAATAATAATTGGCGACACATCGCCGAACCCATAACTTGAGGAATATAAATATACAGAACTGGTACATTTCCTGTACTTCCGGATACAGTAATGTATCCCGAGATGATTTTATTATTGTTGATGGTACTTGACAAACAGACAAACGACGTAATGAACCTTGGGTTTCATTGTGGCTACGCCCACCTATTCAGCGGCCCATTCCCTCGCCCACGCCCGCCCATTCAGTGGGGGAGAAAGAGAGAGAGAGGGCTTTGTCTGTGGGTGAGTACGGCAGCCCTTTTTGTGGTCCTTACTGTTACTGTGACAATAATAATAATAATAATAATAATAATAATAATAATAATAATAATAAACTAGATTGGAGAAAGGTGGATGTGTTGCTCGTGACTCGTGAGTAGTGCTGATGATACTAGTAAAATATAATGATAATTGTATTAGTACAATTGTAATCATACCGTACATGCGTTAGGCTAACGACATTGAGTAACATACACAGTGACATTGACTAACATACATAGTAACACAAAGGAAGAAGGAGAAACAAAAGAAAATACAGCAATACTGAAAAACACGGCATTGAGTATGGAAAAGGTTTAAATAAACAGGGGAAAAAAAGCACTCCTGAGAACCCATTGATTATGAAACGAAAGTTTCTTGTCCCCCATGATTCCCTAAAAGAGATGTTCCTGATTTAATTTTTTTTTATAGATGTTTTGGATAAGCGGATTGCAACTATTTCTTATTCTGATAACCAAACGACATTTTTCGCTTCAAGCTCTTTAGGCCCTGCTAGAGCGCCTCAGTGGCGTGATCGGTATGGTTTTGACCTGCCACCTCGGTGGCCGCGAGTTCGATTCTCGGGCATTCTATTGAGGTGTTAGAGATGTGTATTTCTGGTGATAGAAGTTCACTCTCGACGTGGTTCGGAAGTCACGTAAAGAAGTTGGTCCCGTTGCTGAACAACCACTGGTTCCATGCAACGTACAAACACCATACAAGCAAAAACAAAAATTTAGACCCTGTCTTAACTTAATAACGATTCCTAAGTTATCCAGGCGGCTTCCTATGAACTTGAGAATGGCAGAATGATAACGAGGTTCTCTCGGGTCAAGTTCATCTAAACGGGGGCGGCGCTCTTAATTGCCACAGCAATATGAGAGGGAAAAAATCATTATAGTTTCTCCAATGACAGAAGGCAGATCTCCTTGCATTCGCCTCTTCTGGTTTAACTCCGGCGCTCTTGTAGTTTGTCCATGGTCACGTGACCCGATGTGGGAATTCATATGAGATTCCAGAGGGCGATTCCGGAGTAATATTTGTGACATGTCCACTGGGTCTGGGGTTCGTTGTAGATTTATATAAGATTCGCCTCTATAACATCGGCAGTTATCGATAAGTTACTGGAGACTTAGCACCAGTAGTTCGGAGTCCTACAAAATCATTTTTCAATGATATCCCTTTAAAAAAAATGTTT
This sequence comes from Macrobrachium nipponense, assembly GCF_015104395.2. NCBI lineage: Eukaryota > Metazoa > Arthropoda > Malacostraca > Decapoda > Palaemonidae > Macrobrachium > Macrobrachium nipponense. The sequence goes on from NC_061108.1 coordinate 128,273,815, forward strand.
TTAAAGGGATATCAAGTCATGGAGCGATGGCATATTGACTGTTTTTGTTCTTGAAATGTTCATCATAACTTGACTTTTGTACAGATGGAAAATCCTGCTATACTTGAACTCACAAGGCCCATAAGCAAAAATTAAGATTCGCTCATTAGTTTTTTATGGACCAAAGTGTTAGAAATACCGTTCGTATCTATTATGAGCGAAAAAACAGCAGTTGAGAATCCGCTGCCTTAACATAAGTGGCGCTTTGGAACTTTCGTTCCCCATCATGGATCTATTGTGTTGTAATCTATACGTATCGATGTTGTAGTTATTCACAGTCAAAGTTTAGGGAAGAGAAAGATTAGTGAATATGACCTATCGTAGTATCTCATTATAAAGAGTTTGTTAATGATTAAAAATTATTCAACTAAATGCACTCGCACGAAAAATGGCTAAATTAAGAGGAAAAAAGTAAGAGGCATTTCCCATTCACGTACTTAGGCTGAATACAGAAACTGGTGAAATCTGTGTGCTACAAACTTACGTAGCTTTATTAAAAAACGAAGATCGAGATGATGAAATGATATTTACCCCAATTTTGCGAATTCTGGTGATAGAAGTTCACTCTCGACGTGGTTCGGAAGTCACGTAAAGCCGTTGGTCCCGTTGCTGAAAAACCACTGGTTCCATGCAACGTAAAAACACCATACAAACAAAAACAAACAATCACAATTTCACGAACACCAGTAGTGATATATTATATATCTTTGACGGTATTACTACTTCTACCACTACTGCTACTATTACTACTATTGCTATTGGTAATAATAATAACAGCATAGGTTTATTATTATGCTTAATAATATCTAGTATAATCTTCTTTAGAAGTACCAGCGACGACCCAAAAGGTGAAAGAAAATGTGTCACAGAAAGAGGTCAGGTGTTTGAGGGGCGGTCGAAACTGGAGGATGAACAAACGGAAGAGAGAGAGAGAGAAGAGAGAGAGAGAGAGAGAGAGAGAGAGAATTAGGTGACATAAGGAGACAGCCGGACGGAAGGATGTCTGTCTGTCTGTCAAAGAATTAGGGGCCAGGTCATTTTTCACCCTTTTTGTCTTTTGGTGGATTTGGGAGCGGGCGAAGTAGGATTGTATAGAATAAGATTTAAATCACAAAGGCACACACATACATACATACACTTAAATACATATACACATACACGCAAATACATACATACGCACATGCATACATAGGTTACATACATACGAATTTATGTCGCATACACCGTGCCATTTTTTATTTATTTATTTACGAATATTAAGCCATAAATATCGCTCACTGTCCAGTTCACTATACCTTGGAAATAACTTAAACCCAAGAGGAACGAACATACATACATATTCACACACGAAATTTTGTCGCATACACCGTGACATTTTTTTATTTATATATTTACTTATATTAACCCATAAATATAATTTAATATCCAATTTAAATGGTATTGGAAGGTAAAAATATTATTATTATTTTTATTATTATTATTGAACGTCTACCCGAGCGAGCCATCAAGCTAAAAGCAAGTGTTCGCCAGCCACTTCCGAAAAGGAGATATGGACCCCTGGCCGCGGAGACCTGCTTCCTGTCATCCAGGCGCTCATAACCATTTCCTACGGCGTGGCACCGATGCCACCACCATGCCCCGCCACCGCCATGCCCCGCGCCGGATGTCAAAGATGCCACAGGGGATATCGGTGTGCGGTGAGGTGACGCTTTTTTCGGGGGCCGAGGGTACTGCCCTTCGTGTAGGATTGTCGGGTGGGGTGGGGGTGGCTGGGTATGGGGGTGGGAGAGTTTCGGGTATGCCTGGGTAGGATGCTTGCGGTGAGTGAGAGATGCTTTATGGGGAGGTGGGTGAAGAGTGGTATAATGGTGGGTGGTTTTTGGGGTGGGGGTTAGGGGGGTAGGATAATGAAATAATGAAAATATGGATAGTTGTGGTAAGTGCAATTATTGAATTAATTTATATCAGATCAGGAATATATTTAGTCCTGTTATGCTTTTAATTCATTTATTATTTTTATTTACCAGGAAAATATCTCACATTTTACAGTTTTTTACTTTTATTTTCGAGGCTGGTAAACTACTAAATTCTGTTAATTAATAATAATAATAATAATAATAATAATAATATAATAATAAGAATAATAATAATAATAATAATAATAATAATAATAATAATATCTAGAAGCAGCAGAATTTCGATGACCATGGTTATAGCAATATCTTCATCATATCAAGTGAATTTTAAATTATTCATCACTATCTTTATTATAATTATATTAACAATTGATAGCAGCCTTATTACAAAAATATCGGCGTTTATTATACTTAAGAAACAACATCAAAGAATACATATACGCAGAGTAAACAAACAGGGTGAAAAAGATACAACATCGAAAAAAAAAAACAGGTTGAAAAAGCACCACGAATAACAACTCAGGGAACCGTTAGGTAGAATTATCTATTAAAAAAAAGAAAAAAAAGAAAGAAAAAATTCTTCCAAAATGTTACTCTTGGTCCTCTTCAGGAAGCGGCTAAAAGTAGCGTAAAATCTTTGCGGTTAAGCTCGTCACATGGCAAGCCTAAAAAGGGAGGGGAGGAGAATGAGGGAGGGAAGAGGGAGAGAAGGAGGAGAGATTAGACAGGGAGAATAAGGAGAATGGAGGGAGATGAGGAGGATAGATGGGATGGGGGAGAGAAAAGGGAGAAAAATGAGAAAAAAGGGAGGGGCGAGGGAGAGAAGAAAGAAGAATGAGTGAGGGAAGGGGGAAGAGGAGGAGGAGGATAGAGGGAGAGAAGAAGAATGATAGGACAGGGCTTAAGAAAAAGGAAGATGAAGAAATAAGGATAAAAAGATTAGAAAAAAAAAACGAGAGAGAAGAAAAAAGAGAATGAAGTGAGGGAAGAAGAGGGGAAGAAAGGAGGAGGATAAGAGAGAAAGAGAGGGGATATGTTACTGATATAAGGAGAAGTGAGAATCAGGGAGATGGTTGGACTATGGATAGGAGGAGAGACAGATAAGTAGAGAGAAGAAAGGAGGAGAAATTGAGAGGGAGAGGTCATGGATGGATGAGGAGATGGGATGAACCTGACGTCAAACAGACAGACAGACAGACAGATAGGCCGTCGAACCTGTTCTGTCCAAAAAGGATGAATTTGGACGACCAGAGCATCACCCTTCCCCCGTCCAACCCCTCAGTCGTAAATGCGTAATGTAAAACTAACTGGGGTATGCCCCCCCCTCTCTCTCTCTCTCTCTCTCTCTCTCTCTCTCTCTCTCTCTCTCTCTCTGAGAGGCGGAAGTATTAGCAAAAGGACGGCGGTTTTTTTTTTTTTTATTAATTAGTTTGGCCCGCGGACCCATCTAGGGCCTCCGAGGTTCTCACAGGATCCATCAATCCTTCCCCTCATTAAATGTCGGCCGTGAACCTGCCACTGTGCACTGGCGTCACTTCTCTCTTGGATGTTATATATATATATATATATATATGAATATATATATATATATATATGATAATATATATATATATATATAGATAAATGTATATATATTGTTAAATATACATATCTGTGGATTTGTTTCTCCATTTTAAGACTCATGCTACTATGAGTATTTTTATTATTATTATTATTATATTATTATTATTATATTATTATTATTATTATTATTATTATTATTATTTCAGCACTCTATATAAAGCAAAGAAAATTTGGGAGAAGTTATATAAAACTGACATATCTTATTCATGAAAGGTAAAACGAAATAAAAGATTTTTTTTCTTTTACCTTCATGAACAAGAATGTTAGTTTTATATAACTTCCCCCAAATTTTTCTTTGTTTATATAGCGTGCTGAAATAATAATAATAATAATAATAATAATAATAATAATAATAATAATAATAATAATAATAATAATAGTAGTAGTAGTAGTAGCACGAGTCTTAAAATGGAGAAACAAATCCACAGATATGTATATGTACATATATTTAAAGATGTATGTACATTTATCTTTAAATCTATGTACATATACATAACCGTGGATTTGTTTCTCCAGTAATAATAATATAATAATAATAATAATAATAATAATAATAATAATAATAATAATATAGGACATTAAACAGTTTGGTTATTAATTACTATGTATAACATTCACACGTCACTGGTTGAAAAGGATATGAAACTCAGTTTTGTTTTGCTATTTCCATTTACATTCAAAATATTTTTACATGCAATAAAAAGGTAATGGTGGTAATGGTAGTGTAGTAAAATTCATTCACTTTCTAAACAATTTGCAAATTTCAGTAGAACAAATAGCAACTATTACAAGTAGAAAATTATCAGCATGAATAACAACGTAAGTCGGTAGATTGAGCTGAAAGGGAAAAAGGGGAAAAAAATAATAAATAAGTAAATAACATAAAAAAAAGACTGCTTTCATCATAGCTCGGACACATTGTATGAGAAATTATCTTATAATGTGTATGATGTTCAGACTTTAATAGAATTCATTCCAAGACGACTCTTGAAGTTGTTTAAATGAATTTAAGTTATTAAAACTTTGTAGATTTCAGTAATCTTTTAGCTAAGGGAAGTAGACTGTCTCCTGTGCTAATGTTATTGTTATTACTGCATCAAGGAGGGGGGTGGGGGGGGGGGGGGTTCCAGTCCCCAGATTAAAGTTTTCCTTATTGCCACTACTAAAATATTTTCTCGTGTTATCATGATCTTTGATTATTGTGATACTGGTATCATTATCATCTTTTTTATTTTATTTTAATCACTTCTCTTTGCATTATGCAATTGTATGATACCTTAAGCTGCGATAAAATATTATTATTATTATTAGGGGAGAGAGAGAGAGAGAGAGAGAGAGAGAATTGTATAAAAGTTCAAGTTACAATAAAATATTAATATTAATAGGAGAGAGAGAGAGAGAGAGAGAGAGAATTGTATAAACCTTAAACTACGGTAAAATATTATTGTTAAAAGGAGAGAGAGAGAGAGAGAGAGAGAGAGAGAGAAATTTGCCTTTTCAATACCGAACCAGGACCACAAATGACATCATTCCTTCTGGGGCATTGCATCATTCCCGCAAAGGGAAATGACAAGTGGGTAAGATAAGGGCATCAAAGCTGGGGCATATATATATGCCCATACCGGCCTTCAAGGAGGAAGCGAAGGGCAGGAAGGAGGGAGGGGGTGGTGGCAGAGGGAGTTAGGGGGAGTGGGGGGGGAATTTGTCAGCTATCCATCCTCGGGAGACGCGTGCCTTGGGCATGAGCAGGACCCTGGGCATGAGGAAGACGCTAAAGGATGGAAGGAAGGAGGATGTGGTCGAGTGGTGTTAGAAATGCCAGGAGGATGAGGATAATGATGAAGGGGGAATATGATGAATATAATGCACAAAAAGGCAAGGATGATGAAAATGAAGATGACTCGTTTTGAGGGGAATATGATGAAGATAATGAGTGGAAGGTTGAGGAGGATGATGTCGTTGTGGTGATGATGAAAGGGGAATATGATGAAGATAATGACCGGAATTATGAGGATGATGATCATATGATGACTCGTTTTGGCGATGATGAAGGGAGAATATGATGAATATAATGCACGAGGATAGTGATGAGTATGATGATGATGTTGTGGGGATGATGAAAGGGGAATATGATGAAGATAATGACCGGAATTATAAGGATGATGAAAATGATGATGTCGTTGGGGCGATGATGAAGGGAGAATATGATGAAGATAATGAACGCAAGGATGAGGAGGATGATGTCGTTGTGGAGATGATAAAGGTGGGAATATGATGAAGATGATGACGGGCAGGATGACAATGATGAAAATTATGGTAATGACTCGTTTTGGCGATGATGAAGATGATATTGAAAAGGATTTTATTCTTCAGTTTCAAACGACGTCATAGATGGTGATCATGGTGATGGTGATTTCGATGGTTGACGAACATGAAGAAAATGAATTGGGTGATGCTCACAGAGAGAAAGAGAGAGAGAGAGAGAGAATGTCGAATGGTGGGCGGTTGAAGAGATAGCGTCGAAGAGAGAGAGAGAGGGCACTCTGGCGGGCAGGGGGCGTCGTTCTGACGTTAGTGGAAGTTGTGGGTTGGGGGGCGGGCGTTGGGGGGCATGTGGGAGGCGACGCCAAGCAGAAGGCACAAGACAGGCAGCAGCTGGGAGGCACGTGTCCCCAAACTTTCCACTTCCTGTGTGTCTGGGACCGAGCAAGGAGGAGGAGGAGGAGGAGGAAGCCCCAAGGGTGACCACGACTAGTTACTTATGGTCAGACAGAGCGATTTTCCTCGAAGAAGTTATTTTTTATATTTATTTTTGTATATTGTTTTTTAGTGTGAGATTATATATATATATATATATATATATATATATATATATATATATATATATATATACATATATTTATACATATATATTTACTATATATATATATATATATATATATATATATATATATATATATATATATATAATATATAGATACTATAGTACACACACACACACACACACACATATATATATTATATATATATATATATATATATATATATATATATATAAGAGATGAGAGAGAGAGAGAGAGAGATGAGAGAGAGAGAGGAGAGAGAGATGAGAGAGAGAGAGAGAGAGAGTTTTTCCATAAACAAGTTTCGTTTCTCGGAATCGATTTCAATTATATTTAAAGTTGACAACTTTTGATAAAACTCAACTTTATTTGTAATGTTCATGTATACCATTATGTCCTTATTACCGTTGGTTTTAGTAAATAGTTATAGAAATCTTCGAGAGTCTGGTTTACTGTTCATAGCTATATACTGATCTTCGCGAAAGTCAATCCTGGCCTCTGGAAACTTCCCGGGTGAGAGAATGGTTTATATTAGTTTTCCCCATTAGAATTTATGCATTTATGAAAAATAATAATAATAATAATAATAATAATAATAATAATAATAATAATAATAATAATAATAATATTTTGGAAGAAGACCCTCTGTTAAATAGAATGGCAAGAATTATTCGAATTGATAATGGGAAAAATGAGAGAAAACGATATATAAAATAAATTCGTTAATTCTGCCATTTCATCTAACGGATGGAATAATAATAATAATAATAATAATAATAATAATAATAATAATAATAATAATAATAATAATATAATAATGGAGAAACAAATCCTGTTATGTAAATGTACTATATTTCAATTTAAAAACAGCAAAGATAGCTTTCGGGAATCTGTTCGGTTCCCCTTGATAAGGGGAAACCGAAACAGATTCCCGAAAGCTATCTTTGCTGTTTTTAAATTGAAATATATGTACATTTACATAAATGTGGATTTGTTACTCCATTTGAAGACTCGTGCTACTATGAAGATTTTTCAATAATAATAATAATATCTAGGAAGAAGGTCCTCTTTCAGAATAA
>NC_061108.1:128286314-128313814 GCF_015104395.2 Macrobrachium nipponense
AGAGAATGAAATCAACAAAATGCTTAAGAGATGAACGAGGTAGTTGTAAAAAATTGCAGGAGTTACACGGATCAAATATGTATTTGTGTTGAGACGTTGTGCGTTCGTGTATAGATTTTCAAATGCCATTCTGGTGGTTTTTGTGGAATACGAGAAGGCATTGGACAGCGTCCACTATCCAGTATTATCTAAGGTCTTCATTCGTAATGGATTTCTCTGGAAATGTTTAGTGCAAATTAAAATTATCCATGAATTAAATACATATTTATGGTGATGAGATATTATCAAATGAATTTCCAGTAAATATTGGGGTGCAACAAAGGAATGTTATTTCACCTTTTTTGTTTTCTGAAAAGAAAACTATTGTGCTGGCTTTGTCTGTCCGAACTTTTTCTGTCCGCCCTCAGATCTTATAAACTACCGCGGCTAGAGGGCTGCAAATTGGTATGTTGATCATCCACCCTCCAATCATCAAACATACCAAATTGCAGCCCTATACCTTCATTAGTTTCCATTTTATTTAAGGTTAAAGTTAGCCGCAATCGTGCGTCTGGCAGCGTTAAAGGCCGGGCCACCACAGGGCCGTGGCTCAAGTTTCATGGGCTGCGGCTCTTATAGGATTATACCGAGACCACCGAAAGGTAGATCTACTTTCGGTGGCCTTGATTTTACGTTGTACAGAAAACTCGATTGCGCCGAAGTTTTTTCTGCGCATTTTTTACTTTTTTTTTCTTTTTTCTATAATGAAATAAATTGGTGGAAGATGGAAGAGAAGGTAAAGAATCAATATACAGACGTTGCTGTTTTAATCGGTAAAATAAAACGAGAATGACAAAGGTTGATTATGAAAATGCTAATGGAATACATCTATACGTTGCGTTATGAAACTCAAAATGAATTTGAGGAAGCAGACGTTATAAAACCAGAATATGCACAATTGGTTGAAATAACATTGAATGGAGAAAGGATGAATGAGGTTGAATCTTTTGAAATATTTCTGAACAAAGACATCCAGCACAGGTTCTCTTGAGTTGGAATTTAGTGAAAGACTAAAACGGCCAAAACAGTCAATGAATAACTTTTGGAAATAAAATGGAATGAAGCTGCATAAGAATGGCAGATTATACAATCAGTCAAACACGATCTACGTTGATATGCTGACATAAATATTGGTATGACGATGACAATTTGAGAATAAAACTTATAAAATTAATATTTAGTCAGAAGGCGGGGTAAGAGGAGGAATGACTTAGTAGGAAGGCGGGGTAAGAGGAGGAATGACACTATAACTCTATAAGGAAAATGATTGAAGTTCCATACGTAGATGATAGTGAACCTTACTTGAATAATAATGAAAGGAAGATGGAGATGGCTTGGACATGTCTTCTGGAAGACCCGGAGCTACTTAGAGGGGAACTACGAGGAGGGAAGCTGGGTATGAGTGGATATTAGTGGAAGACAAAGAACTGGAAAGATATGAATGAAAGAATTTCACAGAGGCCATTTGCGTCACACGGCGTAGGAGATGATGATGATGATGATGATGATGATTATTATTATTACAGGTTTTATTGAAAATAATGGCTATTTCAGCTGCGTTTATTTTGAATATAAGTTTCTCTATGAAATGTCAGTAATAAGAAGAATAGAGAAACTTCTGTACAAAACAAACGCGGCTGAAATACCCATTATTTTTAATAAAACCTGTATTAATGAAGGTCATCTTCCAGCATATTATTATTATTATTCTTATTATTATTATTAAAATAGTTTTTCCAGAAAACTGAGCCGATTCTTAGCGTTTTCAGAACTGGCCCGAAGGTTTTGCTTTTATTTCTGTTTTGTCAAAGTTCCATTTCAAAAACTTTATAACGATTAATTTTCTAACAAAATTTCACTGATCGATACATTTCCAATGATCGATTCATTTCCAAAACTGGATGTTTGCTATTGATTATACATTGGACATTCATGTAGTAAAATGTATGATTGATGATAGTGCAACTACTACTACTACTACTACTACTACTTCTACTACTACTACGTCTTATATTTGACCTAGAGACGAAAATACTTGAAATATTAGCGTAATCAACCATGTCTAGAAGAGTGACCTCATGTTTGACAATTTGAATCGGGGTTGTCCGACCTTGAATTCAACTGACCCAGTAATTCACTCGTCCGTGATTTTATAGCCGTTCGTTTCATAATTTTCAGTGTCATTATAGTGTCTCTCTCTCTCTCGGTCTCTCTATCTCTACTATCTCTCTCTCTCTCTCTCTCTCTCTCTCTCTCTCCGCTTGGTATAGTTACGTTATGCATACACCTAGGAGATTTTGTATCTTGCAGCCTTTAAGTAATTTGTCTTTTGTTTGCATAACATATATATATATATATATATATATATATATATATATATATATATATATATATATATATATATATATATATATATATATATATATATATATCATACATAATATATATATATATATATATTTATATATATATATATATATATATATATATAAAGCAGGTGCGTAATACGTATATAGTTACACACTTTTTTTATTTATCTTGATGACACATTTCCCTGTCGTGCAACCGCGTGAACTCTATAAATTACTTGTTTGCGGACTTTTGATCGTATGGTGAAGCTGACGTTGCATGCAGCTGTCAATAGTGATGTTTCATCGATTTTTTAAGTAAAACTGTTGATTTTATATACTGTAGGTATATTTTGTAATTGTTTTTTTAACTGGTATTCATCGCTAGAGATTTTCTTTTTAGGAAGATGAGTTTTCTTTGACATTTGTTTTTTTCTATTTTCCTCCCCTCCCCTCGGAGCCTTCTCCTACCTTCTCTCCTCTCCCCCTCCCCCTTCTCCCTTTCCCCTTCTTTATCACTAAGCATCATTTCCCTTTGAATGTACAGGAAACACAGAGAGCGAGAGGAAACCATGCACGTGTTAACACCATCCGAGCACACGCCATTATCGCCTTACCTGACTCTGCCCCTAAGGCTCAAAATCCCTTGACCCCTTTTTCCCCTTACAAGCGGTCCGATTTCCTGTCGGGGTCTGACCGACCCCCGACATAGTGACCCTTTGGTGAAGTGTAGGTTTTTTCTTTTTTCTTTTTTCTTTTTTTCCTTTTTTTTTAATGTAATCTCGTATTTCTGTATCTTTCGGAAGTCGGAGGAACGAGGCAGATTTTGTCTTTGAGTGGTCCAGTGGTTCACGAAGGTATGACACGATTGAAGAGGAAATATTTTTTTTTCAAAGATATTTCGGTTTCGTTTAAGAAGTAATTGGTAACACGTGGCACGTGCTTCTGCTACACCTGATGGTGACGGAGAGGTAGTCTCTCTCTCTCTCTCTCTCTCTCTCTCTCTCTCTCTCTCTCTCTCTCTCGTACTGGTCGCTAATTCATGTGGGGTTCATGAGTTGTAGTTTTCATTTTACTCTTGACAAATTGAGAAATTTCGGCTGATTTGACTTTTCAGGATTTGAGTTCATGTTTCTTGTTGTGATCTCACAGCATTGGTAAATTCCTCTTCTTCTTATTATTATTGTTGTTATAGTTGATGTTGTTAATTTTAATAATAGTAGGAGGCAGTTCTGGGAGATGCTGTATGTATGTTTTTTGTCAAATGCTTTTGGAGCCTTTTTCTCGGAGAGGAAAGTTCTGCTAAATTAAAAAATGAAGTAAGTATCCTCTTGGAGTTGGAGCAATTTGCCCTAAAAAAAGAATAATATATATATATATATATATATATATATATATATATATATATATAGATATATATGTGTGTGTGTATATATATACATATATACACATATATATGTATGTATATAAATATATATACACATTTATATATATATATATATATAGTTATATATATATATATATAATATAAATATATATATATATATATATATATATATATATATATATATATATATATATATATATATATAGATTTGCAAAAGAAATATGATTGAAAAATGCTATAAAAATATTTTGAAACATGTGCTCGGACGATGCGGTTAGTTATACGTTTCTACTTCATTACGAATTTCAGTTCTTTATGAATTTCATTTTTTTTTATAGGTCGGCTATGGGCCAAGGAAAAGTTCATTAGGGTTATTAAGGTCATGTATGGATTATTCCTTAAGCTTTCATCTGGTTGTTCATTGTACGGATCGATGTCTCTGGCCCATTGATGCTCCTTTTGTAGCCCAGACCCTTTAGGGCATTAAGGAATAGGGAGTAAGAATTATTTTAATTGTTTTTATATATATATATATCATATATATATATATATATATATATATATATATATTATATTAAGTTGCAAATGTCCTTTAATTAATATCCAATTCGCTCTACCTCGGAATTAATATATTTTCATAAATGTTAACCAAAGGGGAATTTTTTAGTTGATAGTAATTTCGTCCTTTCGTGGATTCTAACCAGAGAGAGAGAGGAGGAGAGAGAGAGAGAGAGAGACCGACGAGAGAGAGAGAGAGGTAAGACATATGGAATGCGTGCACCTCGAAAGGAATTCAAGTCTCCTCGAGTGCCGATGCTGCGTTTCTGGTCTCTGAATTCGTATCTATCTAAATGTAATTCGAATTTCCATCCATTGCGAAACGGAACGAATTCACATCTTCATCTGTAAGCGTGAACTTCCTTCCCACTGTGCTGTGCCCCCGGACGGTGTGTGTGTGTGTGTGTGTGTGTGTGTGTGTGTGTGTGTGTGTGTGTGTGTGTGTGGGCACACCTGGACAGACGACCATGACCATATAAGTAATATTCGTGTTAATTGCGAGGGTAATGCCCATACCCAAAGCGATATTCAGTTTTTTTTTTTTTTTCAATTTCAACCGGCATTCCGTCCTCTCCCCCGAAGTGGAAATGCGACGAAATACGTCGGCGACAAGAAGGAGACAACGGCTGACTGCGACATCGTCGTCGTCAGTGACTTCGTCGTCACCATCGCCAGATGCAATTTGTCAAAGCGTGTGTGTGTGTGTCTGTAAAGGGCGCTGACGAGTCGGGGATATTTGGGGTGGGGGGGGTGGGGGGGGGGGGGCGCTGGGGAAGCAATGCTCAACTTGCAGACAGGTAATTAGCACAGCGCGTTGGCCAGACACCTGCTCTCTCTCTCTCTCTCTCTCTCTCTCTCTCTCTCTCTCTCTCTCTCTGATGAAGCCATTGGGAGACAATGATCGGTCCAACCGTAGAACTGCAAATAGAAGTGGAAAGAAACGTTACGTAATTATGTTAATTACGCCTCCATGTTTTAGGGGGGGGCGGCGGTGTTTTCAAGGGATAAGGCGAAAGGCGAATGCATGTACGTGCGTGTGTATATGTGTGTGTGCAATTGTCAGTGTGCATGGTATATAAGGTCATATGTACATACATATGTGTAGTATATATATGTATTTGGTGACTACATATATATATATATAATATATATATATATGGCATATATTTATTTGTATTTGGATATAAAATATGTAGTATATATATATATACAAATAACAAATGTATGCATATATATATATAAATATATATATATATATATATTATATATAATATAATATATACAAATACAAATGTATGCATTATATATATAATATATATATATATATATATATATATATTACAAATACAAATGTATGCATCTATGTATGCATACACGTATTATTTATATATTTATACTTTACTTATTTATATGTTTATTTATATGTATAGCCCGTAGAAATAAAATTAGTTTTACCTGGGAAATACCTTACACCCAAAGGGAAATTGCTTGGTGGGATAAATTTACTGCCATTTCCCATCTCTCTTTAAGGCAAAATCTTCAGCTGGAAACCCTCAAGAACAGAGTCAGAGATATGTTATAGTAAAAGGTAACAAATAAGTAAATAAGAGTAAACAGAAAATAAAAACGATGAACCCGAATGAATTCGCACCTCGACTAAACATTTGGAAATCAAAAGATTCCTTCACAACTGCGCTAGACATACTATTCTACATTTTAGGTAACTCAGATTAAACTCCTAGCTCCTTTTACTGTACCTCCGTTCGTATTCCCTTTTTTCCATCTGACTTTCAACCCTCTCTAAAGAGTTGTTTCGTAATGCAAATACAAGTTTTTTTTCCTTGTTACACCTGTCTAACCTTTTTCCTGCCAATTTTCGTTTCAGCGCTGAATGACCTCATAGGTCCCAGAGCTTGGTCTTTTGCCTCAATTCTGTATTTTGTTCTAAAACTCATGGCTAACTGAGTAGTATTAAACCTGGTACAAAAAACTGCACACTGCTTGCACCCTATTTCGAACGAAAAGGCATAGGTTCGAATCCTGGCCGGGACAGATACGATTATATATGATTCCTATTGGACGTGAGTTATTCCCCAGGTAAAGTGAATTCGATAGTATTTGGGCCTTAAAATCTACAAGAAATGGAATTGGAGGAAAGTCACGAGTGAATTGGTAAAGTCTTATCATGTCGATCATTCTTTGGTTGTTTTGTCGTTTTTTATTATTTGTTATTATTCCAGTATTTCGAGAGAATGAAAATTCATTTGATAATTTTATTTATATAGTGAAGACTGGCATAGATCAGGGATCAAACCCTCATATTTCCGTATAATCCTGGTCTCTTCGAAAGGGTCCTCTTTTGACAGTTGTCCAAAATTTTTCGAGGTCGGATTTTATTGTTTGTTGTGCGGGGAGGGATGGCGGCAGTATTACAGTGATAGTTAATAGTCGAAGAAATTTTGTTTGAGGCTTACATGAATTCATTTATATTTGTTAGTGTGCTGTCAATATTTTTAATTATAAGGGTAATTTGATACTACTACTACTACTACTACTACTACTACATACTACTACTACTACTACTACTACTAATAACTACTAATAATAATAATAATAATAATAATAATAATAGTCATAATAATAAAAAATTATCACTCATTGATGTCACGATACCGTGGGACACCGGAGTAGATGAGAAAGGAAGAGAAAAAATTGATAAGTATGAAGACCTGAAAATAGGAATAATAAGGATATGGGATATGCCAGTGGAAATTGTAACCATCATAGGAACATTAGGCATGATCCCAAGATCTTTGAAAAGGAACCTGTAAAAACTAGATTCTGAAGTAGCTCAAGGACGCATGCAGAAGTGTGTGCTACTAAGAACAGTGCACAAAGTAAAAAAAGTGATTGACTCCTAAGGAGGCAGGGTGCCACTTTGAACCCAACACTATAAAAACCGCCCAGTCGATTAGGACGACTGTGAAAGGCAATAATAATAATAATAATAATAATAATAATAATAATAATGATGGCTATGGTCAACATTAACGTTCTTCAAAGATGAACTAAGAACCTTTTCTTAGGTATTAAATCTTGCTATGTATTTAACAATGCATTCATATCATTAAACCCGGCGGGAAATATTGTCCTCTTCAACAGAATGAATGAATCAAAATCTTACAGAGGAGTGTTTTACATCAAATTCCTGTTTGAAATTCTTACTAATTGACCATTCCGGTTTGTTGTGGTTGTACTTATTATATGGGGTTCTGTGCTAAAGCAGGTGTTGTTAGTGATATTTGCTTAGATTTTGTTAATAGTATCTGCTCAAATTAGTTCTCTGCAGAATCACAGATTCATTCATTTGTTTGTCCACTGTTTTTTGTACTGGCTTTGATTGACTTTCATTTGACTTTTAATTCATTTTTATTTATACTGTGAACTGCTTTGAAAAGGAAACTGATGTGTTGATTTGAATCACAAATAGTGGATAGCAAGTTATTGAATTATCAGCAGTATTAGTTTGTAAATTTTAGCGATATTATAAAGATGGAACGTTCAACTTAATGGCCTTAACTAGGGAGAAGAATATTGAAAACTTCCAGTGGCTATTCAGTCCTGTCACTAGATTTACTCCTTTGGTTTTTGGGAGATGAATTATGGACCGTTTTATCTAGTACCAATGTACCTGTTTTATCTCAAATGCTTTAATATTCTATATATAATTTTGCAAATTCATTCTGCTAGAATTATCATCCCGCGATTTTTTTATTTTTTTATTTTTAGTTATCGTTATGCTCAGTGGCACGGGAACGTTACACCAAGCTTATCAATACAACTAGTAATTCATTAGTTTTTGCTGCTCTCACACGCGACCTCTTCCTGTTTTTTTAGAACAAACTTAATCTACCTGATTGAAAAAAAGTTAATCCGAATTGGATAAACCTTATGGGGGAAGGGAGTGCCCCCACTCACCTCTGAAGGGAGAAGAGGGGGGGATTCTCCGCTCCCCACTTTGAGGGGAGAGGGGTGGGTTCTCCACACCCCAACTGAGAGATAGGAGGAGGCGGAGGAAGGTGTTCTCCATTCCCCACATGAGAGGGGAGAGGAAGGGGATTCCCCATTCTCAACATGAGAGGGGGATGAATGGGGGTTCTCCACTCCCTACTTTAAGGGGAGAAGGATGGGTTCTCCATTCCCCACCCGAAATGGGGAAGGAAGGGGTTTCCCCACTCCCCACCTGAGAGTTGAGGAGGAAGCGGGTTTCCTCACTCCCCACCTGAGAGTTGGTGAGGCAGAGAGGGTTCTCCCCTCACCACCTGAGGGTTGGTGAGACAGTGTTCCCCACTCCCCACCTGAGAGTTGGTGAGGATTTGGGATCTCCACTCCCCACCTGGCTCTTGGGCTCCAAGCGCCACGGGCTGGAACTTGCCACATCGGAGTACCTGGCTCATGCAAGTCGAAATGAGTCTATATAAAGGTGAGAGAGCCAGGTGGTGTGTATGCACAGGTAACTAACTACTTGCCCTGGTCGGTAGTCCTGGGACCGTGAAGGAACAGAATGGGAATAGGTGAGGGGGCGGGGGGGGGGGGGGGGGAGAGGATAAAGAAGGTGCGGTGGGTTTTGTGTAAAGGGAAGGGGGGAACCTCCACCTGTTTCCTGCTGGACTTCTGAAAATGTGTGGCGAGGGGAAGGGTGGTTGTTTGGGGAGGGGGTTGTGTGATAGGAGGAGGTTGATTTGGTTTGGGGGGCTGGAATGGAGTGGGGGAGAAGGAGGGGGGGGGGGAATTTAATCGAGGCTGCTGGTCATGGGGAGAATAAGACATCAGGCAATTAAAAGCCAAATTAATTAAGTAATACGGTGCATCGCTATATTAGAACTATAAATAACAACTAAAAATCCACACTTGAGCAATGATGTATTTTTAAAACAAATTACAAAAATTGTGAATTTTCGACCATTTGTTCTTATACATAATTGTTGTTTTTTTTTTTTACTTATTATAGTTAAGTAATATTCACGTACAATGACCTTGAGCAGAGGTCTTATATGGAAGAGGTAGAGCTATTGAGAAATTGCATATAAAAAAATTCTTCAGATCTTTTTTATATTTAGTTAACCATTCCCCTTTATATGACGGTTTCTCCTCAAAGAAAGAAAATTGTAGTCACTACCTCATCATCGCTTCACAAAAATTCTCCAGGTATTTCTTATTTAAATTAATAAACCAAATCCCTTTATATGACGTTTCTCTTCAAAGAAAAATGAAAAATTCTCCAGATATTTCTTTTTTTAATCAATAAACCAATCCCCTTCATACTGGTTTGCTCTTGAGAACGAGAATATTGCAGTCACCTCCCCATCAGCCGTTACATATACCTGCACATATGTTTCAGGTAAAAATCTTCTCTTTGTAAGTGTTGTCCGTTTTAATGAGATTGGCGTCATGAGACTTTTGTACATTTTCTGGAGACATGCCTTTGGAGTCCCGTCTTAAAAGGCTCCCGCAGCTGCGGAATCTGCAGGAGAACCAACAGATGTAGCAGCTGCAACGTCATTTGCTGTAACAGTTGAGGTTCCTTCTTTTCGAAATGAGAAACATCACAAGTAATTGTTGCAGTCGGATTTTTCTTTTTAGCATATTTAAATGTGACTTTTTTTTTTTAATCGTTTTATTTCTTCCAGTAATTTATATGTTACAAATGAATACACTAAAATTTAATATAGTTTCATTTGCAAAGCAAATAGAATACGTTTTTATGTAGTTTAGATTTACGCAGGTGTCATTCAATCTTATTTTCAAGTCTAGATAATCGAGAATGTTTTCATTAATTTCTAGATACTTCAGATTGTTTTGATGAAAGTCTAGATATTCAAGAATGTGTTGATTAAAGTCTAGATATTCAATAATGATTTGAATGAAATCTAGATACTCAAGAATGTTTTGATTAAAGTGTACATCAAGAATATGTTGGTTAAAGTTTGGATACTCGAGAATGTTTTGATATAAGTCTAGCTACTCAAGAATATATGTGGACTACTCAAGAATGTTTTGATTAAAGTCTAGACACTCAAGAATAATTTAATTGAAGCGAATGGCTCAATTTCCTTTGCTACGTAAGAAACTCTCTCTCTCTCTCTCTCTCTCTCTCTCTCTCTCTCTCTCTCTCTCTCTCTCTCTCTCATAAATTTTATGCAGCGTTCAAGAGCATATTAAATAGAAGCTCATACCGGATATGATTACAAATTACAACTGCGCGCAATACGCAGTTCCTTTGCGTATTTAACCAGCAATGAAAGTATCCCCTGGGCATTACGCACGTCAGCGTACATCAGTTCTGTCGCTTGTATCTGTCCCGTTAAATTGGGAGAATCCATTCTTAATTCAACTCCAGTGGCGTAAATGGGAGGGTTTTGTCGGGCCGTGCAATTACAACAATTACGACCCATTTTCGCCACAACCCGCGCCGTTTCGTGTTTCATAGTTTAATAGTATTTATGTCTGGTTATTTAATTGCTTTTCTTGTTTGCTGTTGTGATGGTTGCTTCTTTTTTCGAGCAAGTTATGGATTTCGAGTTTTAATACTTAATCATTATTTCTTCTTGATATTTTTATTTGGGTAGCTTGCTTGACTATCAATGCATTCTTCAAAATGTTATAGTTGGTGTTTAACAGTTTATGCAATATCTCAGTAATTAACTATTAGGAATTTTCATGTATTCTGGTTGATAATTGCTGATCAATTTGTGCAGTCATACATACATATTTGATTAAATAATTCAATATCTTGAGCATACAAAAGAAATTAGGTCACTACTTACTTTTTTAAGCTCAAACACATTCACACATACATTGTATATATATATATTATATATATATATATATATATATATATATATATATATATATGTGTGTGTGTGTGTGTGTGTGTGTGTGTGTGTGGAGGGGTGTGTCTGTCTGTAGAATATACTGGTCACTTTAAACAGATACATACGTATGTGGCTATTAGAATTATACACACAGACACACATACATACATATATATATATATATATATATATATATATATATATATATATAAAGGCAAAAGCCACGAAGGAAAGTGAAACATTGGAGTACTGCTGCAAGGCCTTTCGACTTTCTCTCCTTTACTAATTAGTCTGCTTAGTAACGAGAGTTGAAAGGCCTTACTGCAGTACTCTATTGTTTCACTTTCCTTCGGCCTTTGGCTTTATTTGCATATTCCTCACGCTCCAAAATAACGTGATTCAGTTTTATATAATATATATATATATTATGTGTGTGTATACTATATTTGTATGTATGTATGTATAATGTTTAAACAGGCAGTATTTATTTATATAATTTTGAGGTAAAGTTTCTAAAGCATTAAAGGAACATCTTAAATATAAGCTTGATGAAGATTTATCAAGCATCGGTGGTTCAGTGGTAGAATTCTCGCCTGCCACGCGGGAGGCCCGGGTTCGATTCCCGGCCGATGCATAGATTTTTTTTAGTGGTAGAGTTTGTAATTAAAAAGAGTTAAGAGACCTAGGATGTTTAATAGGATCTTCTTCATCGTTGTCGTTAATACCTTTCCATGACATAATATTCCCCTACACAATCACTCCATCTCTTTCTTGGTCTTCCCATCTTCCTTCTACCCCACACTTCCATTTCCATCGTATGTCTTCCAACATGATGTTCCCCTCTCCGTAAAAGGTGTCCATACCATCGAAGCCTTTCCTCTTATATCTTCTTTGTTTATTAGAATAGTTTCCTTAATTAAATACTTCACTTCCCTGTAGGTATATATAGCGTAGTTGATTTGACTCAACGAATGTGTTCAGAAACTTGCAACAGACTTTAGAACTCTTGGATGAGCGACAAATGTGCCGTATTGGATGTATAATTTAGCTGCTACCAGGACCCAGTGGCTGCTTCACTGGTTATCGTATGGTAACCATCTAACCAGTGTTCACAAACCTTGAGCAGTGGCATAGCCTTTGCACCACGGTCTTTCACGATCATTAATTTTTGTTTCCAGATGTTCAGTTCATCATGTTGAACTTAGACTCTCTCTCTCTCTCTCTCTCTCTCTCTCTCTCTCTCTCTCTCTCTCTCTCTCTAAATTTGTAAATATTCAGAATACCAGTTCAGCTTGTTGAACTTAAAAGGACTGAACTAATATTGCTCAAAATTAAGAAATATTTTCTAAGGAAAGGGCTATTATTAAATGCCACCAAAACGCAGTGCATGTTTGTGGGTAGCTCACAGTATATTAGCAAAATTCCAGATGACATTGTAATAAAATGCGATTGGATAAGTAAAGATAAGTCACATGTGAAAAATCTAGGTCTACACATGGACAGGTATATGACATTCAGTACTCACATTGACGAGCTGAGTAGAAAAGTCAGTGGCATTCTAATGTATCTAAGTAGAGTAAAAGATTACTTTGATGATACTACTCGAGCCTTGATTGTGGAAAGCCTGGTCCTGAGTGTAATAAACTACTGTATTAAGATATGGGGAGATAACAAATGATATGCACATGGAAAAAGCTCAAAAATCCAAAACTTCGCAGGTAGGAGTAGCCGTTATTGGGGTGAAAAAACACGATCACATCACCCCAACCCTCCAGCAATTAAAGTGGATAAAATTAAAAGAAAAGTGTATGTACGATGTTTGTGTTTTTGTTTTTAAAAGTTTGAGAAAAGAATATCCCAACTGGCTATACACATTTCCTACAGTTGGTAATTGTAGGAATGCATTAACAAGACAGAATGAATCTATATGTAGACAGCTATCGAACAGATTTAGGTTCCACCAGCTCGATGGCAATAAGGGGCCCAGCTTGCTGGAATAAACTACCTCTGGAATTAAGAAATGTATAGATGTTAGTTCTGAGTTTATCAAAAGGAAACTTAAGCAATACTTCTTAAATTTTTACTTGAATGTATATATATCCAAAATTTTACAATCCAATTATTGTGAATTTTATGTAAATAATTTATATTGTAATGTAGCAGAATAACCATTTTATAATGGAATAAAGGTTTTTGACTTTTTGACTTTGATCTCTCTCTCTCTCTCTCTCTCTCTCTCTCTCTCTCTCTCTCTCTCTCTCTCTCTCTCTCTCCAAATTCCGTAAATATTTAGAATACCAGTGCAGCTTGTTGAACTTGACTACTCTCTCTCTCTCTCTCTCTCTCTCTCTCTCCAAATTCTGTAAATATTTAGAACATCAGTTCAGCTTGTTGAACTTAGACTCTCTCTCTCTCTCTCTCTCTCTCTCTCTCTCTCTCTCTCTCTCTCTCTCTCTCTCTCTAAATTCTGTAAATATTTAGAATACCAGGAAGGCCTTTGTTCGATTCCTGGCCGGTCCGTAGACTTTTATACAAGATAATAAAGAACAGCGGGAATGAATAAAGAATAGCGGAAATGAATAAAGAACAGCGGAAATGAATATAGAACAGCGGAAATGAATAAAGAACAGCGGAAATGTTTGATTAGACAAAGAATGTAAACCTGTTATCGCTAGTAATTTCATTGTTATTATTGATGTTATTACAAAAAAGAGAGAAAAATTATTACAAAAAAAAAGAAAAAAAAAAGACATTAATATCAGCGGAGAAAAAGGAGGAAAAATTTCCCCTGTCAGGAACATAGAAGAATTAAAGTCTTAACAAAAAAAACGTATCCACAAGGATTAATGGTGTCACTTTTTGACACTACGCATTATTATATTTCAGGGAGTCGCTTTTGTTATCTTTGCGTGTCACTTTTTGACACTACGCTTTTACCGTCTGAACAAATGCGCTTTGTCGTCTGAACAAATACACTTTGTCATCTCAACAAATACGCCTTGACGTCTCAACAAATACACTTTGTCGTCTCAACAAATACACTTTGTCGTCTCAACAAATACACTTTGTCGTCTCAACAAATACTCTTTGTCGTCTCAACAAATACACTTTGTCGTCTCAACAAATACCTTTTGTTCGTCTCAACAAATACACTTTGTCGTCCTCCAAATACTCTTGACGCTCCAACAATACGCCTTGACGTCTCACTTTACGCCTGACGTCTCAACAAATACACTTTGTCGTCTCAACAAATACGCCTTGACGTCTCAACAAATACGCCTTGACGTCTCAACAAATACGCCTTGACGTCTCAACAAATACACTTTGTCGTCTCAACAAATACGCCTTGACGTCTCAACAAATACTCGTCTCAACAAATACACTTTGTCGTCTCAACAAATACGACCTTTGTCTCAACAAATACGCTACGTACAAATACCTTCACGTCTCAACAAATACGCTTTGACGTCTCAACAAATACGCCTTGACGTCTCAACAAATACACTTTGTCGTCTCAACAAATACGCCTTGACGTCTCAACAAATACACTTTGTCGTCTCAACAAATACACTTTGTCGTCTCAACAAATACGCCTTGACGTCTCAACAAATACACTTTGTCGTCTCAACAAATACGCTTTGTCGGCTCAACAAATTAATTATATTATAATTTGTTGGACCAGTTTTAGACATTAGTCCAGTACGGTCTATTGCAATGTTATGATGACGATGAAACTTTATGTTAGACATTTGGTCAGAAGATGTTCATGCACGAGAGATTGGAAAATGACAAACTAAGAAGAAGGGCAGGCTTAGGAAAGATTGCAGAGGTGATAAGAGGGGTCACGATTGAGAGGGTATGGGCATGTGTTGAGTGAGGATGGATGAAGAGGAGGGAGTGAAGAGAGCCTTGGGAAGGAAGAACCTGTTAGAGAAGAAGATCAAGAGGGAGACAGAGAACTAGATGGCGAGATGAAGTGAAGGAAGATATGGAGAGAAGAGGTTTGGTGGAGGAGGATGATGGCTTTGATAGAAGGTAGTGGAGGAGGAGAAGGCGCATTACAGGCAACCGACCCCTTCATGTAGGGATAACGGTGGGCGCGAAGAAGATGCTCATGCATTGACAATAACAATTTAAGGATGGTTGACATCGTCGGTTCCATATATCCAGTGACTGAAATTATCCACAGCCCTTTATAGCATATATATTATATAATTGATTATTATAATAACTCGGACACGTAATTTATATATAACTCACTACCACTGGGAAAAATAAAAAGACTGGTTTCGGGTATATTTCTAAGCCATTGGTGAAGGGCAGTGGCTTACAAATGAAGCCGAAACCGGTCAGGACCTACACCTTGCCTCTTGCCTTTTCATGTGTGGTGATGTGATATATATTATATATATATATATATATATATATATATATATATATATTATATATATATTATTAAAATGTTTTTCCCACTAATTCTTTACGAAATCACGTTTTCCCGGGAGTGCGTTGATGCGAGAATTGTCAATCATCTGTATTGGTTATGTGAGACAAGTGGTAAGGTCGAGCTATCTCTACGTGACTAGCTTATGTAAGATTTTTCCTCAAACTGAACGAGTGGTTATGATTTACAAGCATCTAATGCACCGTGTATGTATGTATATATATATATATATATATATATATATATATATATATATATATATATCACATCAACTTAGGGGAAAAAGTAAGAGACTGGGTGCAGGTCCTTACCGGTTTCGACTAGATTTCCAGGCCATTAACGAAGGCATGGAGAGTCGAAACCGGTAACATGAGATAAAAAAAGGACATGTTAATATGATTATAGCCGTATATATATGGAACTGTGGTTGGATCTCGTTTTCAAATTTGCTTAATATCTCAAAATGTTCTCTCTCTCTCTCTCTCTCTCCCCCCAATACGGCCCGGAAATTGTGCTTAGTATTGTCCTCCAACACTTAACTGATCCTTCTCTGTAGCTTAATAGATTTCCTTGTGGCATTCGTCTTTGTTTATGGAAAGCCGCGTTGATAATGACTCTCATAAACCCTTAATTAATTTCTACCCTAATTTCCCTGATTTTTCTGGTGATATTCTTTGAAGGATCCTTTAACTGTATAGGACTCTCTTCCTTCTATCTCTGGGTGATTCCTTGTATATGTAGCTGGGTGTTTGATTTTTACGTATTCACAACATCGAAGTCCTGACTTACTTTGTAAAGCGAATGCGTGTTTTTAGCGAATGTGTGTTTTTGCAGTAGATCCGGTCAATAAACCTATTTGAGTTTTTATCTTTCCGTTGTACGTATTGTATTCTGCGGTATAAATTAGGGTTCATGGTAACGAAGAAAGTATAGTAAGACGTTTGGGGGACAGTCCAGTGCTAGGTGTGCATACCTGGTTTAACAGCTGCCTCCTCTCTCTGTCTCTCATATATATATTATATATATATATATATATATATATATATATATATATGTGTGTGTGTGTGTGTGTGTGTGTGTGTGTGTGTGTGTGTGTGTGTGCATTAAGCCACAATTGTCTTTAATATACAATTGGCTCTACCTATGTTAACAAAAGGGGAATTTTTTAGTTGATAATAATTTTGTCCTCCCGTGGATTCGAACTAGCGGAAGAGAAATCAGGATGCATGCATATGAATCACGATGATATTGATAAAAATTCATATATATGTGTGTGTGATTATATATATATATATATATTTATATATATATATATATATATATATATAGATATTGATGACAGATAGATAGATAGACGTGTGTGTATACACAAACAGACTCCATACGCACTTGTCAAAGTGTCGGGTTTGTAACCTTGGAGAGAGCACTAGTGTTTACTCTTTATCCCGAAGTACATTGACCGATGTCTACCTTTATTTATATCACTTATTTTTTCCTTATTTTTTTATTATTATTATTTTTTTTTTTTTTTTTTTGCTACAAGTGTGCGTAGTTCTTTGCCATGTGGTACCTACAAGGTATCAGAATTAACTCAGCGTGTAAAGCTTGTATTGTTAATGAGAAAAGTTAACGAGAGTTGGTGAGTCGCTCTCTCGGCATCTTTTGAAGCTATACTGGTCACACTCTTGCTCTAAACTCCGGAACTTTCTTATCCTCCCGTCTTTATTCCCAAGGCTTTACGGAGCCGATGTGCTTTAGCAACGGAACGACTGTCACTCAAGAGTAGAATCCCATTGGCTCTAAAGATATCCGTGCATGATTGAGTCATGAAATTTTCTCTTTACCTTATTTTATTTTTAATTTTGCATTTGCATAAACGTTTATATAAACACGTGCCTGCGTGCATGCGCTCCTCATAGCTTTGTTTGTTATTTAATTTTATTTTACGTCTTGAATCTCTGTTATTGCCAAGGGTTGATAACATTCGTTCGTTCTGTGGTTGATTTGTCATGGGTCTCCTCCATGTGGTCATTGGTCTAGTAGTTACTACTCAACCATTTTGGGATTTCCAAGAATTCCAGTAAGTGAAACGGATATTAGTAATAGTACTTTTTTTTAAAGCAATAACTGCCGTTTCATCTTTCTGAATCGTAATTT
Source organism: Macrobrachium nipponense (assembly GCF_015104395.2). NCBI lineage: Eukaryota > Metazoa > Arthropoda > Malacostraca > Decapoda > Palaemonidae > Macrobrachium > Macrobrachium nipponense. The sequence goes on from NC_061108.1 coordinate 128,304,123, forward strand.
TTTTTGTAAGCAATAACAGCCGTTTCATTTTTCTCTAAAAAGCTCGGTATGTGTAATATCTGTTGATTTTCTGATACCTAGATTATATACGTAGCAGTTTAATCTGTATTTTACTACGCTGTTTTCTCCTTATATTGCTCTTTTTTTCGGCTTAGAGAGCTAATGCCCTCATTTGGTTTTTGTTACTGAATATGGATTTTGATAATAATTAAGTAATAATAATAATAATAATAATAATAATAATAAGAATAATAATAATAATAATAATAATAACTAAATGAATAAATAATAAGAATATTAATAGGTCGTGAAATACTTGGAAAGGCCAATAAATGTTTCGTGAACGTTACAGCCAATGTCTGTTTATTTTACGAAATGGCTTCAGATGATAATTAAGAAAAAAAAAAAAAAAGAAAAAAAAAAAAAAAAAAGAAAAGAAAAGAAGAAGAAAAAAAAAACTATATATATATATATATATATATATATATATATATATATATATATATATATATAAGGAAATACCACAGGAAAATGATAGGCAGAAATCCAAATTTTAACGCTCAGGCAGAAAAACATAGTTATTTACGGAAAGTAAATTCCGTGTAATGAATGGAGTGTAAAATACAGTTGGAAATGGTATACGATGCTTCTCTTTAGAAGGAGTTTATTATAGCAGCTGGAAAAAAAAGTTAGTCACCGATCATTAAAGTAAAAATCTTGTATTATTTGGACAGTAGTTTCTTGGTCCGAACGCTTCTGAAGTATTTCATTTCTTCCGTTGGACGAGATAAATTAAAATAAGAATAGAGGATACTTATGCAGACTTTACGAGTAAAAAAACAAAAAAATTGAAATAGCAAGTGTTCTATATTTTTTCAAGCTGTAGGAGAGATTTCTTGTATGCATCAAGTAGCTGGGAAAGTAAGTTACCGACCATTGAATGCCAATTCCCGCTCGCTGATTGGCTACCCCAAATTCCTAACTCTTCCATTTCATAGAATTTGGATAAACGCTCATTTTCCATCTTTTACATTCGTTCTCCGCTCGCGAAGGACCTGAGGTAATCCCTGTTGACCGTGAAGTTGCGTTTTAGTTCGTAAAATATTTTCATTGAATGGTCGTTTTTATATGATTATTGACAAATTTCGCTTCGCGCTAACTTCGAAAGCAGAGGGACTGAGGAGACGCCGTTCCCTTGTATGTCCCGTACCCTCACACAGATGTGGAGGTGAAGGTTAAAAACACCTGCCGTGGAGGAGCAGGTGTTTTGGGTCACGTCTGCATCTGTCTCTGGGACACTTGCATTTGTAAGTCAGTCAGGAGGACTGGGGATGTATCGGCGGTGAGGGGTTGGGGGAGAGGAGAAGTCTAATTACACATGTTTATTTTAGAACGTTTTCAGCCATGCTGTCTGCCAAGTCAGTTTTGACTGGTTTTTTCAGGAATTGATTGTTTTGCGCGGTTCATAATCGCGTTAGGAGGCGATGACTTGGTTTAACCAAATTCATGGCGTCTTGCTTGGTTTACCACTGCGTTGGAATATCGAGAGACTTGGTTCGACAATGATTTATCAGGGTATAAGTTCGTGATGGCTTAAAAAAAGTATTACATGACGCGTTCGTGGCGGAGTGCAACGCTTTGTTTGACACGACTACTATACGTGAGAAGACTGAGGTCTTGTTCTACGTGAGAAGACTGGGGTCTTGTTCTGTTTGGTCTAGGTTTAGGAGTTTTGTGACTAGGCAGACGTTTTGCATTTGTCGTAACTGTTCAGCTGTTTAAATGGACAATTTCACATTCAAAATAACTTAAAAATTTGCTGGCGACCTTGTACTCATTCTAAAGCATTGCCAGCCGACGATTTTTAGAATTTCAGTTCAATTTTTTATTTATTTATTTATTTTTTTTACCATCTTAAGTAAAGAGCATTTGGCTGACCAATCCCATCGACTCTGGACTGAAATAACCTTCCTCAGCCTCTTGGTCCGTCCTTCTAACAGTCTTAAATATATGTGAGTCAGTTTTGTAAACGTGAAAGTAATGAGATTTATCGACCAGTAGAAAACATGGCGTGTTTGACTATCCCCTGCGCAGACCGTTTATGATATTACCACCTTGCGATATTCCTAAGTGGGATTCGTAATCCCATGTGTGTCATATTTGCGCGTTAGTTTTATAAACTCAGATGAAGTGTGTGTAAACTTCTGGACGAGTTACTCATCCTTCGTTTTGGTAAACATGAACGATTTGTAGACAAATTTACCCAGAAAATCATGATTGTGTGTTTACTGCACATGCGCACACACTTATAGAAATTACTGGGCTATAATGGTCACGTTTGTTCGTAATCCCCAATGTTATTTTTTGAGCATTTTCAACGTACAAGAGAGAGAGAGAGAGAGAGAGAGAGAGAGTAGCGGCGTAGTACATAGAAATAGGGTTACGTAAGGAGGAAGGTGGCGATAGAGACGTACCCTAATCATTTGAACCCATAGATGCCTCTACTTATACGCTTGCAATCTGCTACGGGTTCTGGCTTGTGGGCAAAGTACCCTTCGAGATCGCTCTGGAGACCAGATTTTCCTAGGAAGCGTCGTAGGTGCTTTTTTTTTTCATTCTCTCTCTCTCTCTCTCTCTCTCTCTCTCTCTCTCCAGAGATGGCTATGGGGATGATTGCAGAGATCTGCATCCAAAAATATGTAAAAACCTAAAAGAAGGAAAAGGATGTAAGTTCGACAAAAAATGCAAATATATGCACCCTGTAGCCATGAATCATAATCAAATAAATAACCAACCAAGTAATAAAATCCAAAGTAAGAAAGAAACAAATAAAGAGAGAAATCAAGAATATCAGGTAAAAGAGAAAAGCAAACCACCAGTGAGATATGCAGAGGTGTCAGCAAAAAATTTCAAAGCATCAGCTCCGAAATTCTACTCAATAGATAATAACTGTATTTATTATGCAAGAGGATATTGCAGAAACGGAGAAAATTGCAGATTCAGACACAAAATGAATAATTATGATGAAGGAAGATCAAATATTATGGAAAAGTTGGATTTTTTAATGTCAGAAGGGGGTTTCTGGAAATGAAAAAAGAACAACATACCAGAACAGGAAAGAGACATGGGAAAATCCTTATTACTACCAATATTAATGAAGGAGAAAACACGCAAACCATCATAGTGATGAATGCGCAGGGTTTTAGTTACGAGTAACTCAAAAAGAAAAATAGAGTACTTAGAAGAACTAACCCAAATGAAAAGAAATAGATATAATGAATATAAGTGAAACCTGGTATTCCCAAGAGACTGGGAATGATGATCAAATAAAAGGGTTCCAAACTTATAGATCAGATAGAAAAAATAGGAATCAAGGGGGAACCGCAATATATGGGAAAGACAAAAAACAAGGAAAAATATATGAGAAATATAGTAACTCAGAATGTGAACTAATAGCGGTAGAATTTGAATCTGAAAAATTGATGAACATAGTAATATATAGACCTCCTTAATACTAAAGAGTTTGACTTAATAATTGAAAAAATTGGATGATATATGTAGAAATCACAAGGACTGGACTATTCTCCTATCTGGTGACTTCAACTTTCCTTTCGTAGAATGGAAAGAAACGAATAGGAGACTGTGGTTGTACTTATACATATAAAAAAGAGAGTAATAGTAGTGCAGAAGATAAGAGGCAATTCGAAAAGCTATTAGATATGCTACTAAATACAACATTTCAACAAATAAATCACCTGCCAACAAGAAAGGAAATACTTTAGACCTAGTATTTGTGAACGAGATGAATTATGTTTAAAGAAATAATAGTTTATAATGCGAGTATTTCAGATCATAATGTCATAGAAATTAACAGTTCATTCCAAAGCAAGTGAAAAATAGAGATAAGCAAGAAATGAAAAAGTGGGAAGGATATGGAAAATACAACTTCTACAGTAAAATATAAAATGGTCAGAAATTATGAAGAATTAAACAAAGATTGGGATAACATTTTCGTAAGTGATGACATAAGGGTAAATACGGAGATATTATACAAAATATTGGAGAAAATAGTGGATAAATATATACGAAGAAGAAAAGTAAACATCATTCATGCATACCAAGAGACAGAAGGATCTTGTTCCACCGAAAATCAGAAAGTGGAAAAAGGTCTTGCAAAAGAAAAAAATGCATGGAAAGTTATAGAACTAAAAAGTAAGATAGAAAATGCAGAACAAAAGATTATACAATCAAAAGAAAATGAAAAACGGGACTTGGAAGAAAAAACCCTATTAAATATCAAGCAAAACCCCAACTATTATACTCATATGCGAAGAAGATGAAATAAAAGAAGAATAGAAATAGGCCCTCTGAGAATTGAAGGGAGATTAAACGAATGAAAAAAAGGAAATTTGCAACATACTGGCAGAACGATATAAGAGAGAATCACCCTAGAATAGATAATGAAGATAATGAATAATAGAAGTAAGGGACGAAAATAGTGAATATTTAGCTGACATAGAAATTAATGAAGCTGATATTGTGCAGCAATTAATGAAATTAAAAATGGAGCTGCTGCAGGGCCGGATGGAGTCCCTGCTATTTTGTTAAAGAAAGTAGTTCATTCTATCGCAAAGCCACTTGCAATATTATTAAGACAAAGTGTAGATACAGGCAAGATTTATGATGAGCACAAATTAGCATATATCACCCCTACTTTCAAAAGTGGATCAAGACTAGAGGCAAGTAATTATAGGCCTGTGAGTCTAACATCACATATTATGAAAGTGTATGAAAGGGTAATGAAGAAAAATATTATGAAACATTTAATAAAAACAAATAATTTTTTTTTAATATAGGACAACATGTTTCGTACCCGGAAAAAGTACACAAACCCAACTGTTAGTCCACCGTGAGAACATATTCAAAATATGAAAAGCGGAATGAAAACAGATGTGGTTTATCTAGACTTTGCAAAAGCTTTTGACAAAGTAGACCATAATATATTAGCAAAGAAAATTAGAAAACACAATATCGTAGATAAAGTAGGAAGATGGTTAAAAGAATTTTTACACAACAGAAAACAGATAGTTATTGCAAACGATGAGAAATCGGATGAAACCAAGGTAATATCCGGTGTGCCACAAGGTACGGTTGCTAGCTGCAATATTGTTTGTTATTATGATTGAAGACATAGACAGTAATGTTAAGGATTCGGTAGTGAGTAGTTTCTTCGCTGATGACACAAGAATAAGTAGAGAAAATTACTTGTGATGAAGATAGGAACGCTCTACAAAGAGACCTTAACAAAGTATGTGATTGGGCAGAGGTTAAAATAGGATGGTATTTAACTCTGATAAATTTGAATCAATAAATTATGGAGACAGAGAAGGAAAGCTATATGCATATAGGGGACCTAATAATTGCAGACAATCACAAATAAGGAAGCAGTTAAAGACCTTGGTGTGATGATGATAGGAACATGTTATGCAATGATCAAATAGCCATTCTGTTGGCAAAATGTAAAGCAAAAATGGGAATGTTGTTACGGCACTTCAAAACAAGAAAAGCTGAACACATGATTATGCTTTATAAAACATATGTTCGTAGTCCGCTTGAATATTGCAATATGATATGGTACCCACACTATCAAAAGGATATTGCACAAATAGAGAGTGTACAAAGGTCCTTTACAGCTAGAATAGAAGAAGTTAAGGACCTAGACTACTGGGAAAGACTACAATCCTTAAAATTATATAGTCTAGAAAGGAGAAGAGAACGCTACATGATAATTCAGGCATGGAAACAGATAGAAGGGAATAACGAAAATATCATGGAACTTAAAAATATCAGAAAGAGCAAGCAGAGGTAGATTAATAGTGCCCAAAACTATACCAGGAAAAATAAGGAAAGCACACAGAACATTAATCCACTACGCACCAGCATCGATAATGCAGCGTCTATTCATGCGTTGCCAGCTCATCTGAGGAATATCAGGAGTGAGCGTAGATGTGTTTAAGAATAAGCTCGACAAAAATATCTAAACTGCATCCCAGACCATCCAAGATTGGAAAGATGCAAAAAATATATCCGGAAGATGTACTAGCAACTCTCTGGTAGACATTAGAGGCGCCTCACACTGAGGGACCTGGGGCAACCCGAACGAACTGTAAGGTCTGTAAGGTAAGGGTCTCTTTTTGCATGCCTTTTCGCTCGGTTCTCTCTCTTTATAACTTTTATGAAGTATTCAGTGAGGTTCCTCTTTCGTGTTTTTTTTTTCTTCGTTATTTCTGTTTTATTGTTGTAGTTATTTACTATTTTCACCTTCATTTTTTTGGTAAATTGCCTCCGTTGTTTTATTTTTATCCCCTCGTAGTTTCTCATTCACTTTGTTTTACTTCTTTACTTTTTTTTTAAATAATTTCTTTGTGTGAATTTCCTTCTTTGCATTTCATTTTTTTTATTTCGTTGTTCCTAATTTACTTTGACTCATTACTCTTGTCTAGCATGAAGGGGGGGGGAGATAAATTTTCTACTTTGCGTTTTATTTTTTAATCACGGTTGTTTCTTATTTACGTTGCATTTCCTTATTTATTTTTCTGGGTAAATTGTCTCCTTGGCGTTTTATTTTTTTTTTTTTTTTATCGTATGTTTTGATTTATGTTGTTTTACTTATTAACTGTTTTCTAGCATTTCTTTTGGCAAATTGCCTCCCTTGCTTTTTTTTTTTTTTTTGTATCGTTGGTTTTAATTTACGTTCTTTTGCTTATTACTGTATTCTACGCCTCAGTGGCGTGATCGGTATGGTCTTGGCCTGCCACCTCGGTGGCCGCGAGTTCGATTCTCGGGCATTCCATTGGTGTGAGAGATTTTGTGTGTTTCTGGTGATAGAAGTTCACTCTCGACGTGGTTCGGAAGTCACGAAAAGCCGTTGGTCCCGTTGCCGAATAACTACTGGTTCCATGCAACGTAAATAACCATATAAACAAACAAAAAATTACTGTATTCTAGCTTTTTTTTTTTTTTTTTTTTTTTTTTTTTTTTTTTTTTTTTTTTTTTTTTTTGAGGGGGAGGGGTAGGGGGTTGGTGTGTGGTGGAAATTTACTATCAGTTACTCAAGCTTCGTGCGTGTTTTCGTGTAGCGTAAGTGAGCGTGAGTGTCCATATCAGACGATGCTGTCGTTAACTCGTTGGCTGTATTCGTAATGCCGGCAACATGTCTATTACGTATTATTATCGTCCTGACCGTGCTCTCGTGTTGCTGTCTCCGTTCCCGCCCTCATAGACACAGACGTGACGGCTATAAATAACCTGAAATAACGACTCCTCCTCCGGTGACCTTGCGTAGTTGAAGCTACTACGTAGCCTGGTTGTAGAGATCACGGGAGGTTGCTGACCTTCTTTCCCTGTTATTGTTTCGTCATGTTGTACAGAGCGTTTATATGTGTATTTGATGCGCGCATGAGTACGAATATGTGTTACTTTCTAGTTATACGGTTCGTCTTCTTTGTACTGTAGCGTTACGCTAATAATACGTGTTACTCTTCTGTAGTTAATGTAGGTTCGTTATGTGGGTGTGTGTGTGTGTGTGTGGTCGTTTTTACGTTCGTTGTCTAAAAGCGTATTTGTACAATGAAAATCTGAAGAAAAACGTACAAATAATAGAGAGAGAGAGACGAGAGAGAGAGAGAGAGAGAGAGAGAGAGAGATGATACAAATATGTATATATCAATTATATATATATATATATATATAATATATATATATAATATATATACATACACAAAAACAGCAAGGTTATTCTTACATGACAGGAAACCTGGAACCTCCTTTTAAGAGAAGTCACAAGGAGTCACAAGGATTAGGATGTCTCAGTCTTATTGGTTCATCCGAGGAGACATCATATGCTCACTTTTCTCATAGTTTCCTAATGATCTTGTCTAGCTTTCTTGTAAACTCTTCCACACTGTTGCTGTTTACAACTTCTGGTAGCAGTTTATTCCACGTGTCACATATCTTGTATGTAAAGAAGCTCCCACAATGAGATGTGTTGTATCTCTTCAGTTTTAATTTCCATCCATTATTTCATGTCTGGTTTTCGTTTATTGTGACGAGGTTATAGTCTACTCTTGTTACGCCTTTCAGTATTTTGAATGTTTCTATTAGGTGTCCTGGCAATCGAGAATTAAAAGTACATAAACTCTTCACGAGAGAGAGAGAGAGAGAGAGAGAGAGAGAGAGAGAGAGAGGCATCGATGGTGCCAATTTGTAGAGATTTCAGAAAGGGTGCCGAAATATTTGGGAATTATACAAGTGTCATTTCCCCTGTGAGACAAGGTAGAACTTGGAAGAAATTGATTAGCCCTCAGCAGTTCCAGAAAGCAAAGAATGTAACTAATGTTAACTTTTAATCTCTAGGACATAAAGGACAAAAAATTACGCGTAATACTGATGAGGTTTTAGAAACGAAAATTAACGTAAATGGAAATAAACTTGTACGGGAAAATATTACCGGGTACCTTATCCCTTCGTTTTTTTTCCATTTTGTATTATGTATACTGAGATATGGAAATTAAATATATTCCTATGTATATCTGAATAGATTTCAACTCCTGGAAGCTCCAGCGACCTTCGTTGTGGCCCCTGTATTATGTATACTGAGATCTGGACATTAAATGTATTCCTGTACATTCTTAACTGATATCAACTCCAGAACTGGTTCGTGTAAAATCTGACTTTAAAAACCTCAAGTTTGAAGTGACTTTTAACGACAAAATTAAGCGAAAATGAGAAACGTCAAGGTTCACTGAATGGAAAATTGAGCAGCAAGTTAGTGGGAATATAAATCTTGTCGTGACTACCGGATGTTCTCGAATTGTTTTGGCATGTCAGATAGAAAGGATTAAAAAAATACTTTGTTCATAAATTATTCGCATTTTTCATGAGTGAAATAAATAGCTATTTCTATTGATTATATCCAATTGGTATTTCCTTTCTTCTTATTGGTCTTGTAGCTGTCTACATCTCCTCATCATATAAAAGATAAAAAAAATACTTTGTTCATAGAATATTCGTATTTTTCATGAGTGAAATAAACAACTATTTCTACTGATTATCCAATTAGCTTTCCCTTTCTTCTTATTGGTCTTGTAGCTGTCTGCATCTCCTCCTCCTCCTCCTCCTCCTCCTCCTCCTCCTCCTCCTTTTACCTCGTGTTACCTCCTACTCCCATGTTATATTTTTAGTTAAATCGCTTAGTGAACAGAGAAGTTATTCCCTCGTTACTCGGATGGGTAAATTCCTGTCTTGTCTTGAACTTTCTTTGCTTAGGTTTATCTAAGGTGTCTGTCAACTGCTGTTTGTGCTTTTGTTTGTGTGTGTCTGTGTGGGTATGTGTTTATTTGTGTGAATCTTTTTTGTTGATTATCTTATCTTTGTGTTTTATACTTCTCTTCCGTGGCTCTTGCTGGTATTTTCCAAATGAATAATGAAAATGATAAAAGTTATGGTAATAATAATAAATTAAAATACTAATAGTAATCTTAATCTATAATAATAAAATCTTAGAGGATCTGAGATTCGTTGTCCTACGGGGGTAACAATAGGGGAGACATGACATAGCCACCCACCCTTGTAAACCGGTTAGTTCGTCCCGATTTGTGACCAGTAAGTAGGGGAACGGGAGGGTAGGGGAG
>NC_061108.1:128323814-128326314 GCF_015104395.2 Macrobrachium nipponense
GGGGAGGCGGGGGGTGGGGGGTGTCCTCGAAGATGCTGATGAGGCCGAGATAAAGAATTGGGGATGCTGAGGGCACAGGTGATCGCATGTCCTGGGCTCCTGCCCGCTTGTCCTTACTTCATCTTATACCCCTAAATTAGCTGGTATTTTCCACCTGCAGATACACATATTCTCTCTCTCTCTCTCTCTCTCTCTCTCTCTCTCTCTGTTTATCAGATCATTCTTATCTTTCCTGTGTGTATGGACGTGTGTACGTGTTATATACGCAAATATTACTGTTTGACGTACGGGGGTTTTGATACGTGCATAGATACTTTCTTTTTTCCAAAAGGTTGGGATTACTCTCTCTCTCTCTCTCTCTCTCTCTCTCTCTCTCTCTCTCTCTCTCTCTCTCTCCGAATAAAAAAAATACTTGTCCTTGTCATGAAAAAGATGAAATACTTCAAATATTAAAATTCATTTTTAAGTATTTCGAAGGTGATTATTGAACTCAGCAAAATATTATTATAATATTATTATTATTATTATTAGATTATTATTATTATTATTATTATTATTATTATTATATTAAAAAAGTAAAAAAAAAATCATCAGTCATTTCCCTTGAAAGCTAACATCAAAATTCCCAATCGACTGTCATCTGTTCCTTCAGATTCTAAAAAAAATATCGACTATTCAACCGACATGGCAATTTAGCCTTCCATAATTAATCATTCGTCCCCATTTGCATCGCGATGAAATTTCTTTGTTTCAAGTATTTTATTTATATTTTTTTCTCTCTCTTTTCTTTTCTGATTTACAATCGCCAAGGTGTTGTGTGTCCACCTGTTGGGCATCTGCTACCGTTGGCGGGGCACGTGTGAGATTTTCGGACACTGCTAAACACATGCACGGGTCAAAACACCTGTTTCTTTGTTATACGTATCCGTCAATTGCTCTTTTTGTTTATTTTTTATTTAATTTTTTTGTCGTTACGACATTTGTTTTTTTTCATTCTCCGGCGTTCTCGTTTTTTCGGATTTTTTTTCATTATCAGTGTGTAAATTTTCCTTTATTTATTTATTTATTTGCATTATCGGTGTGTAAATTTCTTGGTGTTATTATAAATCTTAATATCTTTAATTCATTTTGAAAATACTTTCAGACCTGTCGTACGTATTATTCGTAATTATTTTTACATGTAAAATTGTTTTCATTAATAATATTGATTATTTCTTAGTAGTAGGCTGTCTTAAATAAGGAATAACATTGCTCCTTTGTGTATTATGTCGTAGATTTTATTCTTTCATTATTGCTCAAATTACCTATATATATGTAAAATTATTTTCATTAATAATATTAGTTATGCATTATTAATAGGAATTCTTACATAAGGAAAAATATCATTATTCTATGTTAGCTATTGTTTAAAATTTTAGCTTCAAGTTATTATTTTTGTATCCGCGTACCTATCTATTTTTATATCAGTTCTGAATTCCTTTTTATAAAAAATCAGCGTTATCTGATAATGGATAACGTATTCCGATTCCTTATCAATTCTTGTTGTAGCTGTTGTGAAATTTTGCTTTTATTTTTATCATTACCATTTTAGCTCGCTCAGAAATTTTCATTTTGACTTTCGACGGTAATGATGATGGTGATGGTAATGGTTGGCCCTTTAGAAATGATGAACAATCTCTCTCTCTCTCTCTCTCTCTCTCTCTCTCTCTCTCTCTCTCTCTCTCTCTCTCAATACATACTTAGATTATATATATATATATATATATATATATATATATATATTATACGTGTGTGTTTTTGTGTGTGTGCGTGTGCGTGTATGTGCATGTGGTTAATGTTTTAACTCATTAATTTTCAAGGAAAGTATGAACGCTTAGGACCTTTCTTAGAAAAGTACAATGTTTTTCACGTATGTTATGAGATTAAGACTTTAATATTTACATATTTTTTGAGCATCTTTATAATGGAAGGGTTAACTTTAGTCGTTTTTACTAAGCATTCTTTTTCTAAATCAGCACGAGCAGTGTTGTAGATTGTTGGGCTGGCTTTGGTTGTAATATAAGAAAGCATGAGTGTTCTAAATAATTCAGTGCGACATTTGTTGTAGATTGTGGGACAGGCATTGGTTGTAGTTTATTAAAAAATGGCCTCGTTGAATGTTACATTTTCGAGTTGGCTGTGCAGTCAAATAAACTTTTGCAGAAAATAAAACGTTCAGTTCATCATATGGTTTCATTTTGCTACAACTTCCTGTAATGGTTTATTTTAATAAGACAGGAGAATGGTATAACATACGTTGTCTATCACGACTTTGTATAAATATAAGAAACATCAGATTCTTATGAAGTTGAATTATACGAACACGTCTCTGATCTGTGTATTCTTGATAAATGCGGCAGTAACTTTTATCAGATTTCCTTCTAGTGCCACCCTTTTTGTAGGGAAAGGTCTACTGGCGAAAAGAGTATTAGTTTAGGTTAACGCATAAATTTTTGATCGT
>NC_061108.1:128331314-128351314 GCF_015104395.2 Macrobrachium nipponense
CCTCCCGTAGCCCCACCCACCTTATTCCCCGCTCTTGGTGCTATCGCAGACACCTGCTGTGACGATCGTCAGGTTTTTTGAATTTCCAATTCAGTAAAAAAAAAAAAAAAAAAAAAAAAGCTTGTATTAGGAAATTGTAAATTGTCGTTGAAAGGATTTTTTAATTTGCATTTATATTCTCGAACGCGTAAAAGTTCGTATTGCATTGCATAATGTCGTTTGAACGCATTTTTCCTTTGCATTTATAATCTTGAACGCGTAATTTGTCTAGTTTTGCAGGAGATTTGGAAATACTGTTTAACGTAAACGTACAGACACGCATACACATATATAATATAAAATACATGTATAAGTAGACAGTATATATTATATATATATATATATATATATATATATATATATATATATATATATATATGTGTGTGTGTGTGTGTGTGTGTGTGTGTGTATTTATAGACGAATATATATTACCCCCAACATCAAGTGTAGCGCAGTTTATGAGTTCTGGCTAATAATTCACTCGTCAAATGTTTGCTAGTTCGAAATGTTTTTGGTCTTTACCTACAAACTTATATCGTAGCAAAGTTACTGTTGCTTTGATTAATGACATTATTTATTTCTCTTGGTGACAGTGTAACTGAAAAAGGGGTTCTCTCTCTCTTCTCTCTCTCTCTCTCTCTCTCTCTCTCTCTCTCTCTCTCTTGTAAAAAATAAAAGTTACTTGTCTTTAGTTATTTAATATTTTGTGACATAGATTTGAAATTAGGTAAACTGCCTCTCTCTCTCTCTCTCTCCCTCTCTCTCTCTCTCTCTCTCTCTCTCTCTCTGATCAGGAAGTTAAAAAAAAAAATCTGCAGGATGGCAGTACGGTTGAAACGATGGTTTATGGTAATGTATGTAAAAGACATTTGGTATATGTCTAAATTGTATTTGTGATGGGCTTTTCCAGTGGTTTATTTTTTTTATTCAAATATATATTGGTAAGTGCAAATGCACGAGAGAGAGAGAGAGAGAGAGAGAGAAGACGAGACGAGAGAGAGAGAGAGAGAGAGAGAGAGAGAGAGAGGGTAGCCAAAGGCATGTATCTTCCAAAGAGGTGTAGCTTCCAGAGAGAGAGAGACGTGTAGCTTCCATTGACAGAAACTAGTCAAAAGATGTGTACCTTTCTTGAGCGAGAGAGAGAGAGAGAGATGTGTAACCTAATGTAAAGTGGTGCCCAATTTTTTATGTGGTGCGTTTTTGTAAGGTAGAGTGTTCAAGTTAAATGATCGATTACCTGCTTCTTCTTCATGATAATGCGTTCTGCTGTCTCGGTTTTTGGTTTTTAACTTTATGCTTCTTCTTAATGTTAGTTCTGGATTAGTAATCTTTGTATTCCTATTCTCCCAGGAGAAGTTTGAATGAGACGAACAGCAGAGTTTCTTTCTTTACTGTGCAAAGAATTAGAGTTGCAAGTAATACTACAAAACTTATAAATCTATTGTTGGACTCTGGCAATATTTCTGCTTCTGTACTCAGCGACGGCTGCCAGTTCTCTCTGGCTTCTTCTGCCAATCTCAACTTGAGCCACCCTCGGTTCGAATTCGGCACCATCTCCTTAAGCGGTGTAGATCTTGGTTCTCCGCCCAACTGGATTCTTGATTCGTGGAGTGGTGTTTCCTTATATTGTCCCCATCCCATTTTAGATGGGGTTAACATCAATAATTTAACATGTTAATACTTCCTCCGGGAGGCGGACCAGCATTCCTGCTAGAAGCTGAGTAAGTTTGGTGCAGGTCACAGGTCAAAGATTTTATGACGGTCTTAAGATTTTAATTGTGATGGTGTTATGGTTCAACTTCCTGACACTAAGGTTTTGTTGATCAAATTCTGGCTCACACCAAAGCTCAATTCTCTCTCTCTCTCTTCCTCTCTTTCTCATTATTTTCACTGTACATACTCTAATTATTATTCTCTCTCCTCCCTCTCTTTCTCATTATTTTCACTGTACTTTGATTATTCTCTCTCTCACTCTGTTTTTACGCTCCCATCTACTATTATTTCTTATAGATATCATTACATTACGTTATAGCTTGAAAAGTAAACTTTCCAAACTAGCTAGTCTACCGGGGTTGATCATCAAATTACCAACAGTACCCTACCCTAGCCTAACCTTACCTTAGCAAAGATAGCCTAACTTGGCATAAACTTCAGGAATGCTTATTTTTCAGTCTGTCCCTCACTACAGACTATGAAATACAGGTTAAATCTTGGCTACCTATGAAAGTCTGAAGTTTTTCTTACAGGCTAGCCCAACTCAGGCAGGACAAGGTAATATGTTAAATTACAAGTCAGTAAAGCTGGTATCACACTAGTCATTTCTTGCTCGCGATTTTGGCCAGCATCCAGCCGATGCTCGCGAGCAAAAGTGTTGTATCGTCACACTAGGACCTCATTGTTTCGAGAAGCAGTAGGGAAAAGTAAACAAAACTGATCAGCTGATGTGTTTTCTTGGAATCTTACGTGAATGCAAGAGTAACAAAAAACGTTTGTGGGTTCGAGAGTGGCTGAGGAGAAGAGAAGCCAAAGGTCTGAGAAGACGTCCTATCAGCAGCAGCCATCTTGTTTGTTTACACTACGCGGTCGCTCGTGGTTCGTGGCTCGCTCCTTCTCGTCCAGTCGGGAAGCAAAAATCATGAGCTAAAAGCTCCTGGTTTTCCATTTTCGGCAGCAACGGCTCACTGCTGGAGAAAAAAAGGCCTAGTGTGAGGCCACCTTAAGATTGTGACATGGTACACAGCTTATATATATGGATGGATGGATTATTTAATTTAGGGCCTAGCCCAAGCGCTGGGACCTATAAGATCATTCAGCGCTGAGGTAAAATTATGGCTAGATGGAAAAATGAGAAATGAAATGAAAATGATAAACTGATGGCAATCCTGCACTTGAACAGGACTGTACATCAGCAAAGGCCATTTTACTCTCCCTCCCAGCATTCCGATCATCCAAAGTTATGAAAGATCGTTTTGGCCAGGGGGCCTTATAATAATATATCTATATATATATATATATATATAGATATATAAATATATATATATATATATATATATATATATATATATAAGTATATGTATATATACTTCCTAATAATAATTGCACTGGAAGCTGTGCAAATAGCTTCTATGTCATGGTTCAGATGCAGTTTCTTTTATAAGATCTGTGAGTAGCCATGTAAATTCAAATATGCTTGAAAATGTCTGCAGGTCAATCAAATTTATATGCAACTTGGCAAGAAGTTTTTTTAAAGATTAGTGTGGAAGAACAGGAACAGTTTATTGGCACTGTGCTATACAGTACGATATTTCATCAAGTCAGGAAAACTATTTGACATTTTTTTCCCCCTTCACAAGTTTTAGTCCATAAGAGGATAGTGGAGCCCCTCTATTCATAATAGAAACCTTTTCAGAATTGTTTGACTTTTAATGTTCTTTACTAGAATAAATATTTTTATGTACAGTATTGCTAGTTTTTTTGCTCAAGAGATAATTAAATTTCTCTTTATCAAGAAAAATATACTTTAAATGTTTATAAAAACTGTGGATTTTCAATACTTTATATTTTTCTATACAATCGTAGTTCTTGAGTGAAATTTTAAATTTATGTTTCTGTATTGAATGTAGTATTGGAATTTTTGAAAAAATAAAAGTTAAAAAAACTATTTTGCAATTCAAAACATATATATTATGTGCATGGCTGACATGACGACTATTTGGCTGGAGACCCAGAGCATTGTGAGAGGGACTCGTGCTGGGGGAACACGAAGCCTCTCCCACTTTACTGGAGGTATTCAACCCCGCAACCATCGAGCAAGTCTTTGACAAATTACTTTTGGCACTTTGGGCATTCGCAGCCATAGCCTGCTGCAAAATACTTATTTTTTAGCTGACTTCCTAGATGCCAGCATAAAGGGTAGAAAGTAATTTGTCACAGACTGGCTTGATGGCTGCATGGTTGAATACCTTGGGTAAAGTGGGCAAGGCTTTGAGTTCACCCAGGGGCGGACGTGTTGGAGGTCTCTCTTGCGTTTCTTCACAGATAAGAAGGGTTTTTCGCCCTTGGTGATTATACCTTTTATAGTAAGCAATGTGTAAGCCGGAGAGTGTTGTGCAATTGCAGATATTCTAATATTCTTTCTGCTCCAATCACAAAAATGTCATCCGACCAACCTCCAACCGTTGCACAAGTGACCCTGGCACCTACCGGTGCCTGTGCCCCACACACAAGTTCCGTACTCGCGAACAATTGTCTTTACTATATACAATACCAATCGAACCGTTCTGATGAGGAAATCAACGTTGCATATACGAAATACAAAGATCTGATACCAGAGAGCATTCTCAAGGAGCGATCCGCGAAGAACTTGTCCTCTCACAAGAAAATATCATATATCACAAATTGGCTAAGGACCTGCTCGGTGGAAATCTACGCCGATGACCCTTACAATCTGCCTCCAAAGGGGCCTGCTGACCTAAGCCTACCTGCAGTGTACCACACGGCAGAAAATGCCTTCCAAACAGCAAAATTCCTCTCAGAAATAATGGGAAAAAACTCAGAAAAAATCGAGGAGACAAATGGTAAATTATCAAGAATCTGAGACGTGATCAAAGGACTACAGGAATCCCTAGACAGTCTTAAAACTGTGGAAACAAATAATCTCACATGGATCTGGGATGCGATCAAAGGAGTGCAGGGATCGATAGACAATCGCACAGATGGCCACCAGACTCCTATGAATGCGGCATCTTGTTTTTCCTCGCCTTCCAGCAATACGGAAGTGCCCCCTTCACCTATAGGCCGTTCTGAGGGGACTGTTGGTCTCCCAACCTCCCCTCCCTCCCCAGTGCCTCCAGTGGAAGATAGACCTCCAGTGATGATTACCAGCCCTCGTTATCCTCCCCACCCTATCTCTCCCCCCCCACAACCCCCCATCGTAGATGCAGATGAGAGTGATCTTGAGGGGTCTGGCAGCTGGCAGATACAAACAAGCAGAAAGAAGAGAAGAACCTCTCGTTTGGCCCCTGGGCCGGAGCCCAACATTCGCGTTTCACCTCGCCCAACACCTGAGAAGAGATGTCACGTAGCAATTCACAATCTGTGCTCATCGGTGACGCTAGACGCCATAGTGGAGAGAGTCAAGTTTCTCACTGGCTCTACCCACTCATCTCTCACGAACTCCCATGCAAAAGTAAACATAAAGTGGCTTACAGGATTACCTGCCTATTTCAAAACCTCGACGTTCTTAAAGGCGAAAATTTCGGTCCTAATATATTAGTTTCAAGATATAACCTAATCCGGGACCAACCACCCCCAGGGGAACTTACTGACACTCCAACCAGGGTCATTTCCACCGCGAGTGCCAGCCAACCGTCAACGGCGAGTGACTGCCCACTCCCCCTGGCTAACCCCCCATCCACCCAAATGATCAGCGCATTCATCTCCCATCTTCGTTAGTAACCATGGATACATTAAACAGTATCTCTTGGAATATTTTTGGCCTAAAGCTGAACATTCCTTTCCTAAACATGTTCTGCAAAAATTTCAACGGCATCATTGCATTGCAAGAAACGCTCCTCTGGCCACATGACCTTGTCATCTGCGATTCAATTCATGAAGACTTCAGAACCTTCTCAACTTCATCGATGCAAGTTACAGATCAAATCATAGCCGGTCGCCCGAAAGGGGGACTTTCTTTCCTGTGGCACAAATCGTTAGACAATATGATAAAGGTGATGACTTACAGGAGTGACAGATTGCTGGGGCTTCAAGTGATAGTAGGAAACTCTAAAATCCTAATAATTAATGTTTATATGCCATGGGAAAATAACAATAATTTTGATCATGACTGCATGATCCTAGGGCAGTTACACAGTACGTATTATTCAAGATTCTCCTGCTGATCATATTTGTATAATAGGGGACCTTAATTCTCACCCCACAAAACAATTTTATAATGAACTCGCTCACTTCTGTCAGAATCATGCTCTCCAAATTAGCGATGTAATGCTCCTCCCTCCCTCCTCCTATTCATATGTACATAATAGAGCGGATGCAATTACAACCTCCTGGCTGGACCACTGCATCACATCTCCACAACTTCATGATTCTATTATGACCTGCAATATTCGCTACGATCTTGCAATGGGCTACGATCACATCCCATTACAGGTGTCATTCAGTACCCCATCCCTCCCTACTGTGAACCCACTAACTGACCGCCCACCAGCGGTTAACTGGGAGTTTAAAAACCAACAGAAAACCAGACATGTTAGGGCAACCACAGAAACCAGGTTGCGGTCAATAGTTCAACCGGCAGACACCTTACTTTGTACCAACACAAAATGTAGAAATGACCACCACAGGAGGGATCTGAATGAATTCTATTCGAACATAATCTCCGCCGTGCTTGCTTCGGGCAGGACTGCCTATAGATTTCGTCAAGGTAATTCTCGTAATATACCTGGTTGGAATGACTTGGTTAAAGATCTGTATACATACTCACGAGAAATGGTTTACTGTGGAGGCAAAATGGTAGCCCGAAGGAAGGAGACACACTGCATTACTAATGAGGCAGGCGAGAGCGCAATTCAAACTTGCTCTTAAGCACTGCAGGTTAAATGGAAAACAACTAAGAGCCGATGCAATGTTTAGAAACTTAGAATCTGGTGATTACCCTCGTCTTTGGAAAGACATCCAGTCCTTAAATCCCAAAACTAAAAAGCTATCACAGAGAGTAGGGGAAGCAGTCGGAGACGAAGCTATCGCAAGTATGTTGGGCGATCACTTCAACAATATCCTGAATTGCATAGATGATCAAGCTTTCCGAAGGGATGTAGATAACCTCCTTAATGACAACATTCAATTTCATTTTGCAGACCGTATTACGCCAGGTAACATCAGCGATGCCATAAACAGCCTACCTAATAATAAATCGCCCAGCTGTGATGGTCTTCCCGCAGAGGCTTTCAAATTCTGCCATCCGATAATTTACATGTTGCTAGCTGGCCTATTCAATGCGTGCATAATTCACCAGTTTCTTCCAGACTCCCTACTCTTAGTTCACTTGATACCGTTAATCAAAAACAAGCTAAAGGATGCAGCTGATCCTGGCAACTACCGGCCGATTGCAATCACAACGATCGCATCGAAGATACTTGAGTCTGTTCTTCTTGTGAGACTTCTCCCCTTTCTTCACACCACTGACTACCAGTTCGGGTTTAAAGCAAACCACTCAACCGACACCTGCATCTACATACTGAAAGAATTGCTGAACTACTACCTATCATCAGCCTCTCCTGTTTTCCTATGTTTTGTAGATGTGAGAAAAGTATTTGACAGAGTAAACTACCTGAAGCTCTTCCTGAAACTGCATAAAAGGGGCACACCCCTATATCTAATTGGCATTTTACATTGCTGGTTCTCCACACAGCAATTCTGTGTCAAATGGGGCAACGTATTATCGTACACCTTCGGCTCCCTAAATGGCTTCGGCCAGGGGGCATTCTCTCTCCATACCTGTTTAATATGTACACAGATGCCTTGAATGTCAAACTGAACTCACTCCCAATCAGATGCACTGTCAATGAAACAACTATAAACAACCTCTGTTACGCCGACGATATGGTTCTGATTTCCCCATCAGTGCATGGCCTCCAACGACTCATCGACACTTGCCGCCAATATGCAGAGGAATTTGATATAATCTACAACGAAACCAAGAGATCGCTTAAGCATATTGCAGAACCACAAATTTTCCTCGGATACCATCGGCTGGAATTTGTGCGCGAATTTCCGTGTTTGGGTCACATTATCACCGACTACCTAAAAGATAAGGCAGACATTGAACAGAGGCATCGTAAAGCGTGCAACTGGCAACATGAATGCAAGGAGGTTTGCCCTCTGTCACTGAGACATGAAGCTGCTGCTCTTCCGCTCGTACTGCTACAGTATCTATGGGTGTTCCCTCTGGACGAACTATACCCGAGAGACCATGAGACGTATCACTGTTGTGCACAATGACATTCTGAGACGCCTCACCAACACTCCACGCTACCACTCCGCCACACAGATGTTCATAGAAAACCACCTGGACAATTTAAAAATCATTGTAAGGCAAACAATGTCCAGACTGAACCCGAGTGAGAAACAGCAGCAACTCGCCCATACAAAGCATCCTAAGGAGTGAAGCAAGAAGATCTAAATTGTGTGAAAGATGGGAAAATGAGGCCTTTGTCCCCTAAAGGACTTAATTTCTGTATTGGCAAGGTGTCATCTGCAGATTTTGTCATTATTATATTTATTGCTGATATTTTATTTTTTCATTATTACTGTGATTACTATCAAGATAAAGTTTTTTTTTCTACATTCAATTTTCGTATTTAGCCCTATGGACCTGACTACTGTAACCACCTAACGTCTCTAGTTGAAATTTAAGTTATATAATCTGTGCACTAACTGTTATAACTCTCAATGCCTTTTTTTTTCTCACCAATATTATTACTGTTATTACCAGTATTATGATTACTATCTTTTATGCTACCTCAGCTATTTTGTGGATAAGTGCCGATTTCTCATTTTTCTTATGTTGTCTCATATATGTAGATTGTGTATGTTACTGTGTATTTTGTATATTCAGTGTATATGGCCCTGAGCTGAAATAAAGGATATTATTATTATTATTATTATTATTATTAATGCTCTGGGTCTCCAACTCAACAGTCATCAGTCCAGCCTCTAGGAAGTCAGCTGAAAAGTATGTGTTTTGCAGCAGCCTATGGCTAAGAATGCCCAAAGGAGCAAAAGTAATTTGTCAAAGACTTGCTCGATGGTTGCGGGGTTGAATACCTCCAGTAAATTGGGAGAGGCTTCGTGTTCACCCAGCACGAGTCCCTCCCAGAGCATTATAGAAGGGACTCGTGCTGGGTGAACACGAAGCCTCGCCCACTTTACCCAAGGTATTCAACCCCTGCAACCATCGAGCCAGTCTGTGACAAATTACTTTTGCCCCTTTGGGCATTCGCAGCCATGGCCTGCTGCAAAATACATATATTTCAGCTGACTGCTTAGAAGGCAGCTTGAATGAGCCACTGGCTGGCCTGATGACTGTTAGGATTGATACCCAGAGCTTTGTAGGAGGGACTCGTGCTGGGGGAACACGAAGCCTCTCCCACTTTACTCGAGGAATTCAACCCCTCACACATCCAGCCAGTCTGTGACAAATTACTTTTGACGATTTGGGCATTTGCAGCCATGGCCTACTGCAAAATACGTATTTTTCACTAGACTGCCTTGAAGTCATTGTGAATGAGCCACTGGCTGACCTGATGACTGTTTGGTTGGAGACCCAGAGCATTGTAGGAGGGACTCGTGCTGGGGGAACACGAAGCCTCTCCGACTTTACTCCAAGGTATTCAACCCCTCAGCCATCCAGCCAGTCTGTGACAAATTACTTTTGACGATTTGGGCATTTGCAGCCATGGCCTACTGCAAAATACGTATTTTTCACTAGACTGCCTTGAAGTCATTGTGAATGAGCCACTGGCTGACCTGATGACTGTTTGGTTTGAAACCCAGAGCATTGCAGGAGGGACTCGTGCTGGGGGAACACAAAGCCTCTCCGACTTTACTCCAAGGTATTCAACCCCTCAGCCATCCAGCCAGTCTGTGACAAATTACTTTTGACGATTTGGGCATTTGCAGCCATGGCCTACTGCAAAATACGTATTTTTCACTAGACTACCTTGAAGTCATTGTGAATGAGCCACTGGCTGACCTGATGACTGTTTGGTTTGAAACCCAGAGCATTGTAGGAGGGACTCGTGCTGGGGGAACACGAAGCCTCTCCCACTTTACTCCAAGGTATTCAACCCCTCAGCCATCCAGCCAGTCTGTGACAAATTACTTTTGACGATTTGGGCATTTGCAGCCATGGCTTATTGCAAAATACGTATTTTTCACTAGACTGCCTGAAGGCATTGTGAATGAGCAACTGGCTGATCTGATGACTGTTTGGTTGGAGACCCAGAGCATTGTAGGAGGGACTCGTGCTGGGGGAACACGAAGCCTCTCCCACTTTACTCCAGGTATTCAACCGCGCACCCATCCAGCCAGTCTGTCTGTGACAAATTACTTTTGCCCCTTTGGGCATTCGCAGCCATGGCTTACTGCAAAATATGTATTTTTCACTACACTACCTTGATGTCATTGTGAATGAGCCACTGGCTGACCTGATGACTGTTTGGTTGGAGACCCAGAGCATTGTAGGAGGGACTCGTGCTGGGGGAACACAAAGCCTCTCCCACTTTACTCCAAGGTATTCAACAGCGCAGCCATCCAGCCAGTCTGTGACAAATTCTTTTTGCCCCTTTGGGCATTGCAGCCATAGCCCTACTGCAGAATACTTATTTTTCAGCTGATTTCCTAGAGGGAAGTGTAAATGAGCCACTGGCTGACCTGATGACTGTTTGGTTGGAGACCCCGAGCATTGTAGTAAGGACTCGTGCTGGGGGAACACGAAGCCTCTCCCAATTTACTCAAGGTATTCAACCCCGTAGCCATCAAACTGTGCTGTGATAAATTTTTATTTAATTCTCCTGCAAATGGGTCATTTTGTTTTTTGCCACCAGAATTTCCACACCTTCTTTGCTGCCATTTTCATCAAGTTGACCTTTCATTGCCTCTTTCATTGCTCTACGTTTCTCCTCCAGTAGTTTCTTACGGGCCTCATTTCGTGCCTTTTGTTCTTCAGAGCAACTCTTTATAGTCTTTTTTGTAACTTTTACTGGTTCCCTCTTCACAGGGCCTTTGGTGATATTATGAGTGGTCTGTGTATAAATGTCCTCTTTCCATCCATTAGTTTTAAGAACATTAATCTCTTTGAAAAGGTGGTGTACATTATCCACCTGAATGGACACCATGTCCCAGAAGCCAGCCAAATCTTCAGCTATTATAGTGGGTTCCTCACCTTTAGGCCCATCAATATTTTGTTGACATAGGCCTCTGAACTGTTCTATCTTCTGCGATATAAGGAGGCGCGCCTTTCCTGTTGCTGCAAGGACCTTTCCTTGTACCTCTTCACTCATCTGTGGTGTGAAGGTTTCCAGGTCAGATTCAGCATTGTTTATCAGGTCTTGCAATTCAGAAACCTCTTTGTCAACTAACTGTAAATATTGGTGGCCTTCCTTTAGTTTTTCCACTTCCTTTATTTTCTCATTACCTACGGCACCTTCATCGCCTTTTGTCCTTTCGTCCTCCTTATCACCTGTTGTATTCTCCTGCAAATGGGTTATTTTCTCTTTTGAGACCAGAATTTCCACTCCATCAATGCCACCATTTGCATCAGGTCGAGCTTGTTTCGCTTTCGTTGCCTCCTTCATTGCCTTACGTTTCTCCTCCAGTAATTTCTTGCGCGCCTCGTCCCTTGCCTTTTGTTCCTCAAAGCAACTCTTCAAAGCTTTTTTCATAGCTTTCACTTGTTTCCCCTTTGGAGGGCTTTTGGTGACAATATTAGTAGTCTTTGTATTTTGTTTCTGTTTCCATCCATTAGTTTTAAGATCCCTGATCTCTCTGAAAAGCTCGTTAACATTATCTACCTGAATGAACACCATGTCCCAAAACCCAGCCAAATCTTCAGCTATTATAGCGGGCTCTTCACCTTTGGGCCCATCAATATTCTGTTGACAAAGGCCTCTGAACTGTTCTATCTTCTGTGAGATAAGGAGGCGCGCCTTTCCTGTTGCAGCGAGTATCTTTCCTTGTACCTCCTCACTCATCTGTGGTGTGAAGGTTTCCAGGTCAGATTCAGCATTATTTATCAGGTCTTTTAATCCAGATACTTCTTTGTCAACTAACTGTAAGAAATGGTGGCCTTCCTTTTGTTTTTCCACTTCCTCGTTTTTTTCATTAACAGGGGCACTTTCAATGCTCTTTGTCCTCTCATCCATTTGACCTGGTAAATTCTCCTGCAAATGGGTTATTTTCTCTTCTACCACTAGAATTTCCACTCCATCTGTGCTGCCGTTTGCTTTCATTGCCTCCTTCATTGTCCTTCGTCTCTCTTCTAGTAGCTTCTTGCGGGCCTCATCTCTTGCCTTTTGTTCCTCAGAGCAACTCTTCATAGGCTTTTTCGTAACTTTAGCTGGTTTTCTCTTTGCAGGGCCTTTGGTGACATTATTAGTGGTGTATGTGTTCAGGTCCTGTTTCCATCCATTAGTTTTAAGATCACTGATCTCTTTGAAAAGCTTGTGAACTTTATCTACCTGAATGAACACCATGTCCCAAAAGCCAGCCAAATCTTCAGCTATTATAGCAGGCTCTTCACCTTTGGGCCCATCAATATTCTGTTGACAGAGGCCTCTGAACTGTTCTATCTTCTGTGAGATAAGGAGGCGCGCCTTTCCTGTTGCAGCGAGGATCTTTCCTTGTACCTCCTCACTCATCTGTGGCGTGAAGGTTTCCAGGTCAGATTCAGCATTATTTATCAGGTCTTGTAATCCAGAAACCTCTTTGTCAACTAACTGTAAGAAATGGTGGCCTTCCTTTTGTTTTTTCTCTTCCTCGGTTCTTCCATTAACGGGGCCACCTTCATCGCTCTTTGTCCTGTTGTTCTTTTGACCTGGTAAATTCTCCTGCAAATGAGACATTTTCTCTTCTATCACATGAATTTCTACTCCATCTGTGCTGCTGTTTGCTTTCATTGCCTCCTTCATTGCCTTGCGTCTCTCTTCTAGTAGCTTCTTGCGGGCTTCGTCTCTTGCCTTTTGTTCCTCAGAGCAACTCTTCATAGCTTTTTTCATAACTTTCACTGGTTTCTTCTTAATAGGGGCTTCGGTGACATTATCAGTGGTGTGTGTATTTAGGTCCTGTTTCCATCCATTAGTTTTAAGAACATTTATTTCTTTGAAAAGGTGGTGTACATTATCCACCTGGATGGACACCATGTCCCAAAAGCCAGCCAGATCTGCATCCATTATAGCTGGCTCTTCACCTTTGGGCCCATCAATATTTTGTTGACATAGCCCTCTAAACTGTTCAACCTTCTGAGCAATGAGGAGGCGGGCTTTTCCCATGGCTGCTAAGACCTTTCCTTGTACCTCTTCATTCATCTGTGGTCTGAAAGTTTCCAGATCAGATGCTGTGCTGTTTATTAGATATTCTAATTTAGTGACTTCCTCATCCACTATCCTTAGGAAATGTAAGCCACCCTTTTCCTGTTCTTTCTCTCCTGTCATCTTTTTCATCAGATCCCTCCTTTCGTTTAGATGACATTCAAGGTTGCCTTCTAGCGTATGGATATTCTTATCCATTTCCTCTGCAGTCTTTACTTTTTCAAACTCACATTCATTTGAGAGTGACTTTCGTTCGTCTTCAAGATTTTTCAGTCTCTTGTGCAGCTCTTCAATACACTGCCTGTCATTCATCAAAGCTAAATCTTTGGTAGTAATTAGAGCGTTCAAATAACGTATCTCTTCTTCTTGTTTAACTATTAAGCCCTCGGTTTTTTCATTAATTTTCTTCAGAACTCTATTTTCCTTCTCCAAAGCCTGCACGGTATCTTCTGCTTCTTTCAATTGCCTTTTAGTCTCCTTGGCCAGATCACGGATCTCTTCAGCATGTGAATTTTTCACATTAGACAAATCCTTTTCCAGATCCTGGATCTTCTGCAAGAGAGCATCATCATTTGTAGCCATCTGGGCCTTATCCTCGACGAGGTCGCAGAGCTTCTCGTGAACCTCCTCCACTTCCTTTTCCAGATTTAGATTAATATCCTGCAGGTTATCTAGCTCAGATGGAATCCTTAGTTCTTCGTTAACAGTCGTCTCGCAAGCTAAGTTTTTATCCTGATGTTTCAGGAATAATATGAATAACATTACAGAAAGTCCTCCCAACAGTCCGGCATACGAGTTCCTTTGAAGGATACTGCCAAGCGACCAAGAGGGAAGGACTTCCTCCGATATAACTAATAAATCCTCAGGTCCCTCTGCAGGGACCTGGGCCATCTCAAGGTTGTCCAGTCCTCCAAACAGTCCAACAAAACAGTTTCCACGAAGGAAACTGCCAAAAGACCAAGAAGGAAGGAGTTCCTCCGATATAAGCAATAAATCCTCAGCTCCCTTTGCAGGGAGCTGGGCCATCAACAAGTTTGCAAGTCCTCTGAACAGTCCAACAAGAGAGTTCCCCTGAAGGAAACCGCCAAAAGACCAACAAAGGACTACTTGCAATATAAACAATAAATCCACAACTCCCTTTGCAGGGAGCTGGGCCATCAAAAAGATCATAAGTCCTCCTACCAGTCCAACAATACAGTTTCCATGAAGGAAACCGCCAAAAGACCAACAAAGAAGGACTGACAATATGATCAACAATAAATCCACAGGGAGTTGGGATATGACAAAGATCACAAGTCCTGCAACCAGTCCAACAAAACAGTTTCCATGAAGGAAACCGCCAAAAGACCAACAAAAAAGGACTGACAATAGGATCAACAAATCCCGAATTCTCTCTGTAGTGAGCTGTGTCATAGCAAAGTTGCTAACGCATTCGACAGTATGATTAAACATGCTTGCGAATTACCCAACTGGAGGTTTGTCTTATGTGTAGTTTTAGAAAAAGCCATGGGATGTGACTTCGGATTCTGAAGACTTCTCTGTCTTCTGGAGATTTCCCTTTCTTCTGAAGACTTCTTGGGCTCCAGTGATCCAGATTCTCTCCTTCAGTGTTATGCTATAGGCTCCAACGCATGCTTTGGTCTAGACTTCTCTGTCTTCTGAAGATTTCCCTGTCTTCTGAAGACTTTTTCGGCTTCAGCGATCCAGAATGTCTCCGGTGTTATGCTATAGGTTCCAACGCATGCTTCGGTCTAGTGTTCCGAAGTCTCACTCTATTTCTCACACACACACACACACACACACGTATTCGCCCTTATGCTATGACTAAATACTAACCTGAAGAAACATTTACGCTGAAATATAGAATTTCTTTAAAATCTGAGTGAAAACGAAGACGTGAAGTTCATAGTTCTTCGTTTTGGCAAAAGAGTAGGAAATTTCAGATGAAAAATGAAGTATTTCTGTCACGTACATCGCCCTCAACTCTCATGAACGCTAGCGTTATTGAAGTCCGCCATTACTTGACGTTCAGTTATGCCTTTGCAGGCAAAACTGAGTATAACTGAACGTTAGTGGCGGCCTTTAGGCTCTGATATATTGTTTTTATGATTATTATTAAGATCCAGGGTTGGAGTAATTGTAATTGTAATTTAATTGAAATGCAATTGATAACAGAATTCCGTGTAATTGTAATTGAATCAATGAGAAGGATATAATTTGTAATTTAACTGTAAATATAAAATTGAAGTGGTAAGGATCTGGGCTTCATCGGGAGCGATGGGTTGCTTTTACCATCCTATAGTCAGGTAATCAGAACTCAAGGTCATAGTCTAAGTGTTTCCTAACTATAATAAATACTCTTTTAATGTGACCTCCGCTCTTCTATCACTTACACTTCTAGAAATAAATTAGCTGGATTTGATCGCCTCAATAGGTACACTTTCCTGCGCCAAAGATGGGCGTTTAGTAATTGTAATTGTAATGTAATTGCTATTTCCAAATGTAAATGTAATTTACATTTTCTGAAAGTGATTGGAATTGTAATTCGTTTCCTCAAGTGTAATTACTCCAACCCTGGATGTTAGGCATTTCTACGTGACGCCATTCTCCCATAAAGTAGAGTTCTTTTCTCGTTATGATAGCATAGTATTATTCTGATGATGGTTCCTCATCGCGTGTGTTAGTAAATAATATCGAAAAATACGAATAATCACGTTCTTTAGTTAAAGATTTGGGTAGAATCAGAACCCTTTTCTCGTGTGTCAATGTTGTGCACTATATTCTTACGCTTCGAAATCCTTTAGCTTTTGCGTATTACTGTAGCTAAATTAAGGCTTTTTATGTAGAATTTCAAATACATACCAAAAGGGTCTGATTTTGTTGCCCTCTTGAAATCTCTTGTTTATATTTTCAAAAGAAGAAGACGATACCTTCAACTTGACCTTTCAAACAGAATGATGCGCTGAAAATGACAAATAATGGAACAAATATTCTTAGATTTTTCCATAAGGATAGTAAACAAGTAAATATGCGTCGATTCCGGCGCAATCGAGTTCTCTGTGCAACATCTAATTCTGTATAAAACCATCAGCAGCTATGACCAGAGACTGGAGTGTGTACTGTGTACGTACTACGTACTGAGTACGGAGATCGCTGCTGATGCACGATACATGGCTAAATTTAACCTGATATAAAAAAAGAAATAAGTAAATAAACTACTGAGGCAAGAGGGTTGCAATTTAGTATGTTTGATGATTGGAGTGTGTGTGCTCAAGATACCAATTTGCAGCCTTCTAGCCTCTGTAGTTTTTTTTTTATTTAATTATTTTTTTTTAGATCTGTTGACGGACGGACAGTCAAAGAGGCACAATAGTTTTCTTTTACAGGAAACAAATGTAGTAAATAAGAATAATAATAATATAATAATAATAATAATAATAATAATAATTAATAATAATAATAATAATAATAATAAAATACTTTACTAGAGACTATCCTTCTGCCTTCATCTTTGTATAGCTACAATTCCACCATCGATTCTTGACGTGTCTCCTGAAGACCAATTCCATTACGGTAATCGAATCCTAATTACGGAAATTCATGGTTATGCTTTGTCTATACGAGATTAGAACAAAAACTATCAATTTTTTTTTTAATTATTGAACCTGTTTGTTTGCCAAGGCACTGGGTCAGGTCAGTCGAATTTTGGAGAATTATTTTGTAAAAACTTCTGGAAATAAATGGTAGGTACTACTGGTAGACCCCTATGGCCATTTCGATATTATTAGGTTTGCCTAAGAACTCGTAATTAATTCACTTTTTACGTACCTTCTTTCATATTCATTCATCCGTCTTCCTGTCCACCTTCTCCTAATAATTGTTTCATACATAGAAGATATCTATGGTCCAAATGCTCTACTTAAGTCACGTGACATTGGTATTAGTTGGAACATTGTTGTGCTCAGTGAGTTTATGTAGTGGCCGTCGTGTATTAACGTTTTTCTAAGTGATTCTTATCAGTGATTTATGCCATTGGGTTAAATTCTTAATATTATGGAATTTAAGTGTAACACCACCATAAATTATATATACTTTTGATGTTTATAATAAAGAATCCTTTTTGGCTAGGCCTAATCCGTCTCATGCTTATTATTCTGACAGATACCTAAACATTAACGGTAGTTTAACATTTAATGTATTTCTGATAGCTTATGTTAGTTAGTGTAGGCCTGTATTTCTGATAGCTTATGTTAGTTAGTGTAGGCCTGTATTTCTGATAGCTTATGTTAGTTAGGGTAGACCTGGCCACTAGAGTAGGCTTGCAATCCAAGCACGCCCTTGCATTAGGCTTAATCACCGTATTGAGGAAGCTACGACCTTAATTAGCAATGTGATCGATGATTGATGGATGAATTATCAACCATTCAATCAGAGCAATGGCTAAAGACGTCATAAACATCGATTTCTCCAAGCTGGTATTGCCTAACTTAATTTTTAGGCTAGGTTATAAGAAACAAGAAAGTTTTACTGGCGCCTAGGTCTGTTTTGTGAGAATTGAATATAATTGAAGGTTTCCCAGTTGGGAAAGTAATGCACGTTGCTTTTCGAAGGATATTTAGTGTATTAATTATTCCTCTGATTGGAAAACTCGAGAGATACAGAAGTTGGCTAAGCTAAGTAGATTAATTGGTAAAGTTCAGGGTTTATTTTTCGGAAGACTCCAGCCACCTCCCACTTTATCATTAATAATTTTTGGGGGTTAAAACACGTAAAAAAAAAAAATGTCACGCCATTACACAGCCAGCACAAATGCTCAATAAAGGTGAAAAAATTATAATCTAGCCTAATTAAGATTCAGGTATAAGGTAAGACAATACTGGACCCCTCCCCCACTCTATAGCTAAACTGGCAAAATTGTAACTAATAAACACTATTTTAAGGTTCTTTTAGTGCCTTATCATTTCCCAGCCATTTTTACATGAAAAACTAAAAAAAAAAAAATTCATGTAAATATGGCTATGTATTATCGTCCAAATTTCATCGGAAAAGCAAAACAAATAGTTGTCCAATACAGTCGTTTTAGTATATAAAATTACAAGAGAGTTTCATACTTCTTGTTGATCCTTCAAGTTACTAAAAGCTTAAATTTTTCCTTTCCTCCTTGTTATTGGTGATGTTACCCACCGTATTTGTACGAATTATATTATTCTTTTTATATGCGTCTTCTATAATCTTTGCCTCTTTGCCAACACTCCTTTGCCCCTGAACAACATGAAAATGTGTTTCTTTTTTTCAAAGTCAGCATTCTCATGTTGCAGTGTTCAGTCTGGTTTCAGATATATATATATATATATATATATATATATATATATATATATATATATATTATATATATATATATATATATATATATAATTCGAGCTACAAATGTCCTTTAATTTCGTTCCCGTCCACTGGACGGTGGTTCGATACCATGAGGGGACGAAATTATTATCAACTAAAAATTCCCCTTCGGTACATATATGAAAAAAAAAGAAAAATAAATCAATTTCCCAGACGTAGATGTTAAAGGACATTTGTAGCTCGAATGATATATAATAATTAATATATATATAATAATTTATTACTAATTAAATTATTTAATATATATTAGAATATAGATATATGTGTGTATATAGAGGTAATTAGTATGTTTTTATCCATTTTTTTGACGTTTGCAATTTGATCTTTGGTGTAGTGTTAAAATCGTGGTTTCCATTTTACTAAGAAGGAGTCATTCCATAATAAGGAGGCCTACTGGGCATAATTGGTGGCCTTTTTTTTTTTGGTGCTTTCCACAAAAGTATTTGCACACCTAAAAGAGGGGGTGGGCCAGGTTGGGGGGAAACTTTTTGTTTCCTGTTAGAGTCCACACTTGAGCATTGTCAATCTGTTGCTTTGGAAGTCGGAAGTAAAGTCAGTCACTAAAGTGAATTCAGTGCCATTTTAAAAAATCTTTTGTGTGTTTTCATTCCAAACCTCCTTAATAAGTTGGTTACTCAATTTACAATAATTCCTGTGATTTCAGAGCATTCATGAACTATCCTCTTCATTGGCGTACCAACTTGCTGATATAATGATAATTATTATTAAATTATTAATTTTTAAAATTATTTCTACCTAAAGTGATTGGTAAAATGACACTAATATTTCCATCAACTCGAATAAAAAAAATGGAATAATAAATGAAATAGCAATAATAATAATAATAATAATAATAATAATAATAATAATAATAATAATAATAATAATAATAATAAGAAAAGAAGAAGAAGAAGAAGAAGAAATGAAAGGAAGAGAAGAAGAAGAAGAAGAAGAAGAAACGCCTCAGTGGCGTGATCGGTATGGTCTTGGCCTGCCACCCCGGTGGCCGCGTGTTCGATTTTCGTGCATTCCATTGAGGGGTGAGAGATGTGTATTTCTGGTGATAGAAGTTCACTCTCGACGTGGTTCGGAAGTCACGTAAAGCCGTTGGTTCCGTTGCTGAAAAACCACTAGTTCCATGCAACGTAAAAACACTACACAAATAATAATAATAATAATAATAATAATAATGATAATAATAAGTGATTTTAACGCAGGACAAAGGAGAAAATCACTTCAATTCAACATATTAGCATTCAGACGGAATTCTGCAGTAGTACCGAGAAATGTGTAGAATTACCAGAAAAACAGGTTTTGACCATAGGACCGAGGGGAGAGAGAGAGAGAGAGAGAGAGAGAGAGAGAGAGAGAGATCATGGTACAGGTGAGAGAGAAACAGGTGTTGAGAGCGCCACACTGAGGCCAAGGCAGGTGTGGAGCGGAGAAGCCAGG
>NC_061108.1:128356314-128358814 GCF_015104395.2 Macrobrachium nipponense
AATAAGAAATGAAAATATATTTATTTTCATATTTTGACATATACTGTTTATTTATAAGTATAGGTCCGGATAAAAGGAAATATATACTTTTAGTTTTATATACATTGTTTACTCAACTTTAAATTCTAATTTTTTTTTTTTTTTTTTTTTTTTGTCCGTGGCCTATCTGATAATCAGCCATTGCCCACTAGTCAGTTTGAAGACCCATGGTAACTAATCTAAATTCAACCTACCCTAACCTAACCTTGGGGCATTGCTTAAAAAGCCAGGGCCGGTGCAATACTAACTTGCAAATCAAGAATTTGCATCTTTGCACGGTGAGGTGTGGAAGACAAGTTTGGACCTTTGTGGCATTATATTCATTGTAAATCAAACGTGTAGACCGATACTGTGTACAGCGAAAGAATTGCGCACCGTCATTAGACCGTTTTCGATAAAATCATAATAATCACCACAGGTGGACTGCAGCTTTGTTCAAAAACCTGTGGAAATGATGGAGCAGAATAAACGCTGCTCTGAATAAAGAAGCTTATATGTTATACTCATTGTAGGTACGTGGTAGGTGTGCAGCAGACAAAGCGGATGATCGTGTTATTGTTATCAACAAATATATATTAGATTTTACATTATCCTCTTTTACGTCTTTCGAATGAACATCATTACTCTTTGGAACCTTGAATTTCAAGTCAGTGGCCCCTTTAGTTGTGGCTTGTTCCATATGATTAGGTTTCTCTTAGAAATTTGATAATCAATCTAATAATAATAATAATATAATAATAATAATAATATAAATAATAGTAATAATAATAATAATAATAATTTAACAACAAACCATTGATATAGTTGCATATTTATACGTTCGAAGAAGTAAAAACTGAAATGAAATATTTCAAACGATTAAAAATCTTTCGTCATCCCAACTGTCAAACTTGGAATTGGATATTACATTTTATACTGTTTTTTTTCAATATATTTTATAGATTACCTTGTCAGACTTTGTTGTGCGTAACAAAACCAGGATCTATAATTAGAAATGACCTTTACGTAGCAGTAGTTAAGAACCCTTTTGGAATTATTATTATTATTATTATTATTATTATTATTATTTATTATTATTATTATTATTATTAGTTAGTATTATTAATTTAATAGATTGAAACCCATTCACATGGAACAAGTTCAAGCTTCCAAAAAAAAATGTTGGTTTCAGCCTCCCACCGCAGACTCCTCACTGCAGCAGTAACTGATCCCGATACAGAGCCAGTAATTTTTCATCAGGGGAGACGCGAACCCGCGACATGTGAGTGGCATAACACGACACTAACCACTATACGAGCGAACCCGCTGTGTTGCAAAATATAATACAGAGAATCCTAGCGAGTGTTGCTGAAGGTTTTTAACAGTTCCCTCTGATTCTCTTCGTTAGAGAGGCATTAACGTAATCACCTGTGAAGAGGTGTATACAACACAGGTGTGGGTCGACTCACATTGTTATAATCGAATGGATATTTAGTCATAAGTGAACGTTATTGTCTGTATGTGAAGGCTAGATTTTTTTTTTTTTTCGTGACGTTGGTACATTTTTTTTCACAGTTTTTCCTGTTAGTAATTTTTTTTTTTATGATTTCTTCCTCCCCCTTTTTAATAGATCAAATATACTTTAGTTGCTCTTCTAGATTTCATGAATTATTATTATTATATTAATATTATTATAATAATCTAAGCTAGTCTTTCATACATTAAACTTTGTCCCCGACGTGTGCTTATGCATTTTTTGCTCTTCTAATTATCTGTATATTCCATGAAATGGTTTTTATTAGTTTGGTTTTTATTAGTCATTTTAACTAAGAAACTATTAATATCCTTGGTTATGATGAGGAGAAAATCTTCTAGAGTATATAATTTCTTATATCTTTTTTTCTTAGTAAAGAACTTTCCATTTTTTTTTATGAAGGCACATTACAATAAAGTGAATCTTTGATTTTGTAACTTATTCTGTGTTTCCTCAGAAGCAGTCTTGTTAATATTTACATGAAGAAGCATTAAACGTTTGGGATATTAATCCAAGGAAATTGCCTTGAAAAAAAAAAAAAGAACCATGGTAAGAAAGATATTGTAAGATATGAAGAATTGACAAGAACAACCTTCACTCTAAATAATCTGGAAAATTTTAAAATTTTATTTATTTATTTATTTATTATTATTATTATTATTTTTTTTTTTTTTGTGCGGGGGTGTGTGGTTGTCGCCAGCCATTCGTCCACTACGTCACCGTATCATATTCACGTCATGACCCTCCTACCCCCGAAATCTCCATCCGATCTGACCCTCGTCTTGACCCCAACCCACTGGGCCATTTAGATTCTCGGAGAGATCTGTCAGCACTGCGGCGATAGTGGCGTTCCTCTAGGCATTGATTTGACGTGATAGCAGTTTATGTTACACACAGAGCCAATGAGGAGATAATGACGAATTGAACATCTCCCGTGTTATCAAGATC
>NC_061108.1:128363814-128366314 GCF_015104395.2 Macrobrachium nipponense
TATCTAGCCCAGGCCTGAAAAAGATAAGAGAAAAACTTGTAAAGGGAAATGGCTGGGGTCAAAATGCTAGTGAAGTGATAGGTTTGCCATTTGAAATACAGGTTAAGCGTCATTGGAAAGAAGAAATGATTATGAGGATTCCATAGCTTGGTGATGAGGAGGTTGGGGTCAGTCACCAGTCCGGTAGCCGATCTCCTACGGGCATTTTAAACTCGATAGTTGGGGTCAGCACAGGAGGACTGACCATGGGCTATTGCTTTCGCCTTACTGTAACTCGCAATAGTTAGAGCAGTCTATAGTAGATTCACATCAACCGTGCATTTGACGTCTAGGCCAGTCCCTTACGACGCTCCTGATTGGCTGTTGATAAGCCAATGACATGGCTGGAAACTCTCAGTCTCTCGAGAGAGTTCAGGGAGGATGTATGATCCACCTCTCCTGAAAGACGTATCCCTCAGGAGAGAAGGAACATAAATCCTGCCTATATGAACTCTAGAGAAAGACTGAGTTTCCAGCCCTGTCATTGGCTTATCAACAGCCAATCAGGAGCGTCGTAAGGGACTGGCCTAGACGTCAAATGCACGGTTGATGTGAATCTGCTATAGTATGAACAGTGATGGGTCATAATGAGACCTACAAGCCAAGATGAGTAAGTGGTGGTTAATGCCTGAAATCGATTATTTTATGACCATGAATAGAATTTGTTTTATTTATAGAAGCTGAAAGTCACATGTTAGATTATTAATGATATAATTCCCCTGTGCACACACTGCTGCCGTTTTTATGTTGCTTACTAATAGACCCAATAATAGGAACATGATCATCTTCATGTGTTATATTCCAACGAATCATGATTTGGGATTAACAACTTAGAATCGATTAACTTCATATTTCTTAAGCTTTTGTAAAAAAAAAAATTTACCATTTCTTAAGCTTTTGGAATTTTTTTTTTAAGTAACTTTTACGCGTCAGTGAAATCTTGACTTTCTCTAAGCCCATAAAATGAACCACGATTAAATTTAGGTATTAGCTTATAATCTTTTACCTGGCTCCCTATTCAAGGACCTTTCAGAATGCATGTTTTTGGCATGGGCGTCAGGTTTAATTAATGCCCAAGCACGTATCAGTTTCCATCTCCTAACGAGACGTTCGTATCTTTTGGATCATAGTAAATCTTTTGGATCATAGTAAATAAAAATCGTATAATGGAACGGCAACCATAAAATTTTAATGGCTGTTCACGCAATCACTCGAGTGCGTACCTGCTAATGGCAGTGGTGTCTTTTGAACTTTTTTTTCACACCTGTTGATTGCAATAACAGGTTGTTTGGTGATTGATGGGTTATTGGGGCTTACTTATTCATGCTTCGAACATTAGCTTGTAGAAGGCACTCGGATGGAATTATGGTTGCTTATAGTCGCTATGCATTTAATGGCTGATAGTTGGACAGCCTTACTGCGCTGCGGATGTTTAATTCTTGCTCATGAATTTGTTTTTATTATTAATAAAAATATTTCTTATTTTTTGGTATAAATTTTTAAGGTCTTTTTAGCTCATGACTTTAGCTTCTAATTATTTTTATGGAGGTTACGGGGCATTTTTAAACTTTAATACTAGCTACGTATGTGACTGCTCCTTCTAATTCGTTGTGTATTTCATTAAAAATATTGTAATAGATGTTGAAATAGGTACTTTTTGTCAATTTTACCTCTGTGAACCTTTTCTCCATAATTAACTCAAAGTCTTATGCAAATTCTTCTTGATCTCAATTCTAAAGTCTGGTTGATACTGAATACTTGTTGGATTTTGTTTCGTCATAATATATACCTACATAAATGCAGTAAAGGTGAACTAATGTATATGCAGTAAACACGATTATGGACGACATTCGCCAATAATTATAATGAGTGTGTGTGTGTGTGTGTGTGTGTGTGTGTGTGTGTGTGTGTGTGTGTGTGGGTGTGGGTGTGGGTGTGGTAGCAGGATAACACAAAAGAGATTAAAACTGTCATTATATATTATATAATATATATATATATATATATATATATATATATATATATATATAATATATACATATATATTTATATATATATATATATATATATATATATATATATATATATATATGATATATATATATATATATTCGTTTGCTGACTTTCCCGAGAAGATTAACATTTGGTGAAAGTCGTCTCATTAAAAGAATCTTTTTCCCAGTGAACGTTTATTGCCATTATATAATACAATGATGTAATCGCTGGCATGATCCATTTAATTGAATATAAAGTGGTTTTAGAGCGATGTGCTCACCAATTACTCTTTTTAGTAATTATGTTAATACTCATGATATAAAGATAGTTATCTTGTTATTGTAGTGTTCGTTTAATTCTGTTTGGACTTGAATAACAAGACTCCGTCAGTTTTAGAGAAGAAGAAGAAGCAAGGTTTTATAGTAACAGCAAAAAGGAACTAAATTGCATGCTACTGTAATATATA
>NC_061108.1:128368814-128373814 GCF_015104395.2 Macrobrachium nipponense
CTCTTTCATTTGATAACTTACTAAGTCATAATAAAATTTCATGAAGTAACATAACCTGCATCATTCTCTCTCTCTCTCTCTCTCTCACTATAATACAAATTCATATTAAAAAAAATATGAATAAGAGTAGCATAATTTGCATCATCTCTCTCTCTCTCTCTCTCTCTCTCTCTCTCTGTCGAGCTCTTTTTCCTTTTTCTCTCTTCCTTATTGTTGCAACAAGTGGTAGTAGTAGTAGTAGTGGCAACCTTGGCTCCTTCGCCTCCCACCTGGCATTCTTCAATCACTGTTGGTCTTTTTTTTTCTCTCTCTTCTTTTTTTCTTTTTCTCCCGGTTGGGATAATCACTTACCAAGGCGACGTCACCCGGGGAATATCTTAGTTTGCCATTAAATATTAAGGTTTTGGGCCTCTCTCTCTCTCTCTCTCTCTCTCTCTCTCTCTCTCTCTCTCTCTCTCTCTCTCATTTGATAAATTACTAAGTCATTTAAATAAATTTCAACAAGAGTAGCATAATCTCCATTATCTCTTTGTCTGTCGCTCTCTGTATATATATTTGCCTTCCTATCTACACACACACACACACACAACACACACATATATATATATATATATATATATAGATATATATATATGTGTGATATATATATACATATATACAGTACACTACACATATATCCAGTGTAGCACGAAGCAACACGTACTTGAGAATATCCTTAAATCCACTGTAGAATATATACGAAACTACTTGTTCCAAGTACTTGTTTCACTTAACCTTTTTATACCGTGGATTTAAGGGTTATATATATATATATATATATATATATATATATATATATATATATATATTATGTATACATACGCACATCTATGCATGCTTATATATGTACATGCAAGTATATTTTGTGTGTGTGTGAGAGAGATAGAGAGAGAGAATGTGTGTGAGTGTGCGTATTCCAGAACAAATGTAGCGATTATATTGTCACCGCGTTTTTTGACAATATTTTCCTATGTTTTCTTGTGTTATAAAATGTCACTGCTTGCTGGAAGCAAATAAACGCCAAACAACTGCGTTTCCCTTAAGCTATTTTTGTACCGAGATGTTCGTACTTTATAACTTTTACCTTCTCTTTCAGGGCAAAACCATATTTGCCTATTTTCAAGTGCGATTCCCCTCTAATATGAGCTATAACGTGTTTAAGTTTATTTCAGACAAATTGGCCCTTTATTAAAATTATGTATACTCTGATTTTCATCTCTTATAGTGAAGCTTTGTCTTGAGCTCCCTTACATGATTGCTATATTTATCTCGTATTTTCCTCATTTTTTTTCCCTTTATATGTATTATATAAATCTAATAACACGCATTTGTTTAATCAGTGACTGTACTCTTTGTATATTTAATCTTCCACTGGACCGCAAGATGGCGTCTGTATCTATATTTCTTTTTATAGGTTCTATTTTTGGCCCCGTTTAGGTGAGCTCAAGGAATAGTCTCTCTCTCTCTCGCTCTCTCTCTCTCTCTCTCTCTTCTCTCTCTCTCTCTGGAGGTCTGGTAACACCCGTCAGGCCACTTCCCCTCCTCCCCCCCAAATATGGCGTTGTGAGAATCAATAATCGTGAGATTGCATAATTCCTATGATCCTTTTTTTTCTCTTTCTGTTGTCAAGCTTCAGGACTAATGCAGATTTCTTCTTCCTGCCCTCCCTACCCTCTTGATTCCTTACTAATCCCCCACCCAGGGCGGACAAACAGGTTTGTGCGAGGAGGGTGGATGTCTCCCCTACCCTCCTGTGTCCCCCCTACCTACCAATGCTGCCCCCACCCGGTTTGCAGGTTGTGGGTGGTGTGGGTGGCTGTGTCATGTCTCTCCCCTTAACTCTCGTCAGGTGATTTATTTCCTCGCATAATCTTCCTTCATTCACGAGCATCTTCTGAGGCTAGGAGGCACACTGTAGGCATTACGCAATGTCGTCAGGAGTGATCATCATATCAGACTAGATTGGATGCTCACTAAGCAGGATGTGGTTTGCTAACTCCTAAGATGGGTATCTTTCCTGTCTGCATTTTATCATTTACAAATTTTCAAGTAATATTTAGGAATCTGTTCGTTCTAACAGTTGAGATGTGAAAATGTTATTGCTGTCACGGCGATAGATAATAGGTTTTGAAGTGTTCTTGTTGCCTGTCTAGATATGCTCTTTTTGTGAGGTTAAATTTTTTTCCAAGTATATTAACATTTTGAGGTAGTGAACGCCACCAGCGAAGTTATATTTGGTCCACTGCCAAGAATATTAACATTGTGAGGTAGTGATCACCACCAGCGAAGTTATACAAGGGTTTTGTATGCAGTTATTTTTGTTTGTTATCCCTTTTCAATATTTAACGGCAAAATAATTATATAGAAATACTGATCGATTGCTGCCCCTGAAATTTTGAAACTGATCCAGATCCAGTTGTAATCCAGAATTTTAAAAAATCCTGTTTATTCTTAAATTTTAAAAAATCGCATTTTTTTATAATTCTGTAAAAACAAATGTCAAGGAGTTTAATATATAAAGATACTGATCGATTCTTGCCCCTGAAACTTAGAAATTTATCCAGATCCTATTGCAAATCCAGGACTTAAAAATCCTGTTAATTCTTAAATTTTAAAAAATCGCAATTTTTTATGCATTTTTTAAAATTCTATTAAAAGAAATGCTAAGGAGTTGAGAAGACTCATCAGCTAATTTCGTAAAAATCTGTCAGCTTGCAAGACTTCTACAGATCCGGTTGAATTGATCCAGATCCAGTTGTAAATCCAGGATTTAAAAAAAAATCCTGTTAATTCTTAAATTTAAAAAATCGAATTTTTTAAATATTTCTGTAAAAACAAATGTCAAGGAGTTAAGAAAACTCCTCAGCTAATTTCGTAAAAATCTGTCAGCTTGCAAGACTTCATACAGATCCGGTTGGCTGTCATATAGATCTGGAAAGCCAACTGGATCTGTTAGAGAAATTCCTCTGGCGTTCCCCGAATGCTTTGAACTTATTCATGCGTTCACCATTGATATAGGAAGGCTTGCTGCAATTTAGGGGACGTTACGTCACCACCATGAATGTGAATTGAAGTAACTCGCACTTGAATCGGGCAGATTCAGGCTGGTGAAACGTTTCCTATCATGTTAATATTACTTGTAAAAATTAAACGGTTAATGTTAAAATTCAGGAAACTACTAAAATTGAGTTCTGTTATGTAAAACACTTACCCTTCTTTTTATCAATTGGTAATTGATTAGTTATTGCTATGCATCTCGCGTTTAAGCAAAAAATAGCCAAAAAAGAAAAAAAGTAGAAAATAACCTCTCTTAAAAAAAACTCACAATTTATTTCCTATGGCATTTTGCACAAAAAAAAAAAAAAGAGTAGAAAATAACAACTCACTTAAAAAAAACCTCACAATTTATTTCCTATGGCATTTTGCAAATGTATCGCCTACCAGAGTGGGATGCAATTGATCTGCGATTGAGAGGCCACCAGTAATGATACTTAACGATTACACCCGGCAGATGAAAACATTCCAGCGCCCAATTAGAGGACGCTCTTGGCCGCCTTCGGACGTCGAAAATCTCAGCCTCATCCACTTATCGTTCGTTGACGCGTCCTCGCAGGGCCGAGCGATACGTTTGGTTCGTTTCCGAGGGTTTTGACCATCGTTGTTTCGTGTGATTCCCTTCCGTGATCAATCTCCCACGTCTATCAATGTCCGTGCTTTATTATTGCGAGTCGGAATGTCTTTGGAAAGGGTCGTTTGTCGTCGGTTTGCGAAGCGGGCGAAAGATTTCGGCGCGGGACGAAGTGGAGCGAAACGCGGGGGATTCCGAGGCCAGCCTCGATCGACCCGCCTGGCACCTGCCGCTTTCGCCTCGGGCTCTCCCTGTCGCCGACTGCGTGTTTTGTACGTCGTACGGGCCGCTCGCCCGCCCGCATGCTGGCTGGCTGGCTGGCTGCTTGGTCACTACGACCTCTAATCTCCTCCTCCTCCTCCTCCCCTTCCTCCACCACCACCACCACTCTTTCCACTCCTCCCTCAATCACGCCCCTCTGACCCGACCTTCCCCACTCTCCTCACCTCACTCCATCTCGCCCCTCGGACCAACCCCCCTCCCCCCTACCCCTCCCCTCCCCCTCCACACCCGCCCATCCACCCACCCAATACCGTGCCCCAGGTATACACACACACACACACACACACACAAACCTGGTCATCCCATTTAAAGCTGTTGCGGTCTAGTCAGCTCTCGGGGAATCTGGGTAATCTTTTTTTAGTTCTTGTTTTTTTTCGGGCTTAAAAAAGTTTACTACTACTACTACAACTACTGCTACTACTTATACTACTACTATGAAAATAATAATGATACTGATAGTAGTTGCAGTAGAAGTATTATTAGACATGGCAGGTCTTCATATAGATTCATCCCGAAAATCTGACCTAATGATATCTCATATGCTCATTTATGGCTTATTTTTTGTAAGTAAATTTTTTTTTCAAATTTAATTTCAAGGTGTTTGATGTTACCTACGTATTATATAATACTTCGTCTTTTTTATTCATTGAATTTGATTTCAAGGTGTTTGATGTTACTTTCCCATTTATATATATTTCATCTTCACTCAAGGTCTTGCTTATTTACTTGGAATTGTTAGGCAGCTGGTATAATAATAATAATAATAATAATAATAATAATAATAATAATAATAAATACCACCCAGTCGAATTGGAGGACTGTGATAGAGCAAAAAATAATAATAATAATAATAATACTTTCAAGTTACAACTTTTTTTTTTTTGCAAATATTTCTGTCATCAACTTTGAGTATCTTCTCATCACACTATTACTGTTCTTTTACACATCATTAATAAGACCAGTTTTTTTTTATGAGTTTTCCCTGGCCGATCTTTTTTCCCCTATTTTATTTAATTCTATCTTATTGACTTCCATGTCTGTCTTTTCGTTT
>NC_061108.1:128376314-128378814 GCF_015104395.2 Macrobrachium nipponense
ACCATCACCACCCCTCTCCTCCTCCTCTCCTCCACCATCACCACCTCCTCCTCCTCCTCCTCCTCCTCCACCATACACCACCTCTCCCCTCCTCCCTCCTCCTCCTGCTCCACCATCACCACCTCCTCTCCTCCTCCACCATCACCACCTCCTCCTCCTCCTCCTCTCCTCCACCATCACCACCTCCTCCTCCTCCTCCTCCTCCTCCCCCTCCTCCTCCTCCACCATCACCACCTCCTCCTCCTCCTCCTCCTCCTCCTCCTCCTTCTCCACCATCACCACCTCCTCCTCCTCCTCCACCATCACCACCTCCTCCTCCTCCTCCTCCTCCTCCTCCCTCCTCCCTCCACCATCACACCACCTCCTCCTCCTCCTCCACCATCACCACCTCCTCCTCCTCCTCCTCCTCTCAAAACCTACCTACCCTCAATTTCTATGGGCTGAATGACCTCATAGGTCCCAGTGCTGTATTCCATCCTCCTCCATCCTCTCCTCCATCTCCACCTCCCCTTCCTCCTCCTCCTCCTCCTCCTCCTCCTTCTTCTCTCCTCCTCCTCCTCCTCCTTCTCCTCTCTCCTCCATCACCACCTCCTCCTCCTCCTCCTCCTCCTACTCCTCCACCTCCTCCTCCTCCTCCTCCTCCTCCTCCTCCTCTCGATCCAGTGTAGGAGTAGCATCCCTCTGCCCTCAGCGAGATGAAGCGTCGACCGCAGACCGACAGGATAATGAAAAGAGAAATCGCTTATGCTAAAACCGCCACGATCATTATTATCGATGCCTTGACGCGATTGTGTCTGCGCACATTGCGCCCGCGCCTCGTTCATTCAGCCCGATTGCCTGCTTGGGGGGGGGGGGGGGGGGGTGTGTGGGGGGGGGGGGGGGGGGGGGGTGTTCGATCGGTGGTACAGTATAAGATGTGAGCTTAGATTTAATGAGAGGATTGCCAGGTCCCGGCCGCAGATTGCTGGCTTTGCTGAAATCGGATTTACGGTGTGATTTCATTTTCGGTGTAATTTCTTCTGCTTCTTCTTTTTCTTCTTCTTGTCCTTCTACTTGCTAGGAATTGAGAACTGAAGGGAAGCAGGTTGTAAAATGAAGATGCACTAGCAACTAGCTAAAAGAGGTTCTAGAACAATTTTTTAAGTTTTTTTTTTTCATTAAGTCAACCTTGATAAGTACTTTTTACGCAACTAGATTATTCATTCCGAATGCAGTTTATTCCAACCGTTTATAATCCAAACTATTAATCAGTTTTAGGTGGTCAATATTGGAATAGGAATCTTCATATTTTGATGGTCGTTTTGGTAGTCATAATTCATTTATTTTTCATAATTCAATTTTTTTTATAGTGTGAAATGTTCCTAATGGAAATATGCGTTATCTTTAGGTAAAAATTGAAGTTAGTGAAAGATATGGAGAGAACAGGTTTGGTGAAAGATGATGCCTTTGATAGAAGACAGTGGAGGAGAAGGCCCATCAGGCAACCGACCCTTTAATGTAAGGATAACGGTGGGAAAGAAGAAGACCCGTGAGTATCAGAAATTCATAAAGGCCGTCCTATATAGTTAGTAGTTATCTGAACATACCGTCATTAAAAAAGTTCTTGTAGTTTCGTCCCCCCC
The DNA here is from genome assembly GCF_015104395.2 of Macrobrachium nipponense. NCBI lineage: Eukaryota > Metazoa > Arthropoda > Malacostraca > Decapoda > Palaemonidae > Macrobrachium > Macrobrachium nipponense. The sequence continues at coordinate 128,377,937 of NC_061108.1, forward strand.
CCCCCACGTTTTTTTTTTTTCTCCTTCTGTGCGTGCGAATACCTAACGTTATGTTATTGGTAAAACCTTGTCATTCAGCACCGTGCGCATTATACTGTGAGTTTAGTAAGACATATTACAGTAGAGGTGGATTTTTATTATTCCCATTTACTCGTATGTGTCGTACCGTAACTGATATATATATATATATATATATATATATATATATATATATATATATATATATATATATATACACTGTGTATATAGCTATAGATAGATAGATGGCTGAGGTTTATTTCTTCACTTACATACGTAAGCCTGTAGTACGTCCCACGTAAGTTAAGTTTAGCATCTAAACCAGTCGAAACATTACGAACTTACCAATTTATCGATTCGCTTGCGTTAATTACGTAACGAGCAACGGGAAAAAAAATGGCGCAAGCAAATGCATCTGCTTGTGTGCGTGAATGCCACGGCACATCCTGCCTGAAATGGCACGAGAGAGAGAGAGAGAGAGAGAGAGAGAGAGAGAGAGAGAGAGAGAGAGAGAGAGACGTCGTACGTGGATACAGACAAGCAAGTTATAATCAATATTCTTATAAATAAAGAAGAGAACAGGTATGTCGCAAAAGAGAAGCAACAACGACAATCAAGCGCTCGCGCACACCTGCCGGTGTTGCCATCAGCTGGGTCTGTAAATAAGTCTACTACGCATCTCCGTGCCGTGCTGAGAACGCGCTTGTGTGCTTTTGAGAGAGAGAGAGAGAGAGAGAGATTCACAACATTTTATCATCGTTGGAGGATGCATCCAAGTCAGTGCCTTGGCTTTGCGTTAATTTTGAAATTAAAATTTGTTTGTTTGTATGGTGTTTTTACGTTGCATGGAACCAGTGGTT
>NC_061108.1:128383814-128386314 GCF_015104395.2 Macrobrachium nipponense
AATCCGATGCACCAATTAGCTGTCCAGGGCAGACTTCTATCATTATCCGGACGTTAAGTCGTTCGAACGCTTTCCCGATGACGGGGAAGAGTGGACGGTAAAGTTTATTTATTCATTTTTTGAATATTTGGTTATTATTTTATCGATATCATCATGGTAAGCATTTTTATCCAGTTGTTTATTAGCCTAAACTTTTTTCTTTTTCTGTTAAATTTACATTATGATAATTATATTGGTTTAAAATATATATATAATATATTATATATATATATATATATAATAATATATATATATATATATATATATGTATAAACTGAATCACGAAAGTTAGGAACGTGATAAATCCAATATAAAATAAAGATAAATGCCACGACGGAAAAATAAACGAAGGAGTCTGCAAAATCTTTTCGGCTTTAAAAGCCCTTTACTGAGCAGGTAAAGGGCTTTTTTAAAGCCGGAAGATCTTGCAGACTCCTTCGTTTATTTTTCCTTCGTGGCATTTATCTTTATTTTATATATATATATATATACATATATATATATAATATATATATATATATATATATATATATATATATATATATGTGCGTGCGTGTGTATGTGTGCGTGCGTGCGTATAGATATAGTGTATATATAATTTTAATTGTTGGGAATAATTATGTAATTACATTGGTTAATAATATATATATATATATATTATATATATATTATATATATATATATATATATAATATATATATATATATATATATATATATATATATTATATAATATATAATGTGTGTGTGTGTGTGTGTGTGTTTGTTTGTGTGTGTGTAGATATAGTTTATATATAATTTTCATTGTTGGGAATAAATATCAGTAACTAGATTATATTTTTCTGTTAGTTCAACGATACATCTGATTGCTTATCTTGAAATTCGCCTCAGAAGAGAGAGAGAGAGAGAGAGAGAGAGAGAGAGAGAGAGAGAGAGAAACTGCTCTCACGCGCGAAGAATAATTTTACTGTTCCGCCCAGGGCGTTCTCCGGAGACGAGAAAGTACTTACTATTAATTATCGGCTATTGGTTATGCGTGGCACTTTTAAGATGCCACTTAAGAGACCAACACACGCTGTGTGGCTAGGCTAGAGACTTTCAAAGTGTAAAGTGACTGGGGGCTTGGGGGGGGCGAGGTTGGAGCTACGCATTTAAGTATTAGTTTGGTGCCTCTCCTCATTGGTTTCGTCGTGTCGGTGGGTATTATTCGTCGTCGGTTTACGACGTGTTTTATGTTTGTTTTTTCGTCCTCAACCGATGCTTAAGGACAGGCGACAGATGTTGCCGGGGAGCCCGAATGGGTGTCGGGTTTCATGGGCACTGGGAACTGGCCCTTGGGGACGCCCTAGGAGGGCGGCTGCGCCGATTTGCTGCTGATCTCCAGTCGTAATAGGGCGACTAAGACTGGTGGCGATTTGAAACTGAAATAAAGAAGACCTAATAGGAGAGATTTGAAGAGCATGGGTGTACAGGTTATACGAAGAGCGGATGGCGAGTGTTGTGATGTAATAGAATATCAAGATTAATTATCAAATACGATCCACACGAAGATAATCGAGTTTTAAATTCAACCAAATGAAAATTACAAAAAAATTTGAATTCATTAGGGATGTGCAGCATTCGGAAATAATACTTTTTAATGTTGGCATGAAAAAAAAAAAAAATATATAAAAACTCATTGTATTCGGTCGTTAAATTTGAGTCAGAAGGCCGAGAACTGGAGCCTAAAATGTTGACAAGATCCACGCAACGTGGTCGGAGTTTTTCTTTCAAGAGATTTATTTTAATTAAGAACATGTGGGCGTGTCAGTATTTTCTTGTCTCTCTTGTAGTTATATTGGAACGTTCTGTGAACTGAATTCATTAAGAATTTTTTCCATCTTAGTATGCGTTAGAGGTCACGGGTTCTTTTGAATAAGAATGAAACTTTTGTATAAACTTTACAAAGCTTATAAGAAGTAGCCTCAATATTTAAGAAAAATGCTTTTACTGTTTTCTGAAAATTTCCCTAATTTTTTTATATATTCTGTTAATATTAATGTCATAGTTGTCTCTATTACAAAATCAACATTTTTTACTTCTGAATCGATAGCTTGTCTGAAATCCATATTCTGAAATTTCTGAATAATTATAAAATCCAAAAAAAAAAACGGATTCTTTTGAATAAGAATGAAACTTTTGTATAAACTTCACAAAACCTATTAGAAGTAGCCTAAAGACTTTTGAAAAATGCTTATTCATTTCAATGTTAGTTATCTAAAACTTTCCCTAATTTTTTTTATAGTCTGCTAATATGTCATAATTGTCTCTATTACAAAATCAACATTTTTTACTTGTGTATACGCCATTTATTATTTTTAGAATCGATAGCTTGTCTGAAATCCTTATTCTGAAATTTCTGAGTGATTATAGGGTCCATAAAAAACTATTTTTAATCGGACGCAAAATGATAGCATAGGGTA
>NC_061108.1:128403814-128411314 GCF_015104395.2 Macrobrachium nipponense
AACTGTTATCCATCACTTTCTGTGTGTCTAGCCTGTTGTTTGTAGATTAAGTCTGCCTTATGCCAGCACCACGTACTCTTACTCCGAGCTGCCTGTATTCAGAATATAAAAAAAAGGAAAAAAAAAAAGATAAAAGGAAAACAGCTTAGAAGCAATGTCTGGGATCCCCCAGGGAACCAAGGCCACGGAGGAATTAGCAGTCAAGAAATATGCTTTTGCCTCGCTCGCTTCTTCCTCGCTAGCAGGCTGCCGAGATTTACCATGACGGGCAAAAAAGAGACGGCACAAAAAAAAAAGAAAAAAATGTTGCTCTAACGACAACTCCTCTCTCTCTCTCTCTCTCTCTCTCTCTCTCTCTCTCTCTCTCTCTCTCTCTCGAGGCTAATCATTCCGCAAAGTTAATTCTTCAGTGTACGGAATGAGGATCTGTTATGTAAGTGGGGTAGGTCCATACTTCCCCTTCCCCTCCCTCCTCCTCCTCCTCCTCCTCCTCCTCCTCCTCCTCCTCCTCCTCCTCCTCCTCGCAAACCTTTCAGAGAGAGAGAGAGAGAGAGAGAGAGAGGAGAGAGAAAGAGCGGCCCATACATCTAGGCAAGAACGACCCCGGGCTATTCACAGGTCACAATCTCAGCCAGAGAGGACGGGACCCTGAGCACTTTTGGCTGGCTGGACCAAATTAAAACTCGGGAGGAGGAGGAGGAGGAGGAGGAGGAGGAGCGAGGCAGGAGGGAGGAGGAGGAGGAGGAGGAGGGAGGAGGAGAAGAGGTCTTCCGCAACGCACCTGTCGCTGCTCTTGGGTGACCATCCACACGGCTGCCGTCTGCCACCTACTACTACTACTACTACTACTACTTACTTACATGTGTGCGCGTAGCCACTACTACCCCTAATGCTGTTACTACGACAGGTACCACTAGTACCTAGTACTCTACTGCCACCACTACTACTACTACTACTGTTAAATATCATCACCTCTTGCTGATGCTGCTACTAATATGAATGGATATTGCTACTAATTTGAATGGCTATTGCTACTAGTACTATTAATACTACCGCCTCCACAAAGGCTACTTCTGCTTTAGTCCTAATATTAATGATACGACGTTAGTACTTTAGTCACTTTTACCTATGCCACGTATACATAACCTCTGCTAGTAGTGATTTAAATGGCTATTTTCAAACGACTATTTGTGTCAGTAGTAGCAATGACTATTAACAGGAGCTTAAGTTACAGAAGTAACATCATGTATTTTATTTTATTTTATTTTATTTTGCAATACAGCAACAAGAACAACTAGCACCAGTAATGTATTTGTTGTTGTTCCCATAATATCAGTAATATCACTCCTTTGTATTCTTGTAGCTGCTTACTTTAATATATGACATGCATACGATGTTGGTAATATAGTGATATTAACACTCATTTGGAATTTCTTTGTGGTAGAAGCAATGAAAATGGCAGTAATATGAATAACAGTAGTGATAATGGTGGTGGTTAGGTAATACAGTTTATAGTATAAATGCTGTTTTGATTTAAGTGAGTTTTGTATTATTTTCTCCCTTGGAATTGGTTTGTAACAGCAGATGAAATTAGCTCTCCCAGTTTTATTCATTAATGTAATGCGTTTTCATTCCTGCATTTTGTTTTCTTCTTTTTTTATTTTTCATCTGAACACACACACACACACACACACACCACACACATATATATATATATATATATATATATATATATATATATATGTGTGTGTGTGTGTGTGTGTGCGCTGCGCGCGCGAGCGCGCAGATGAAAACTTAAGCAAGATGAAGAACCAAGATTAAGGAATAAATACTTAGTTTCATTACATAATACACACAAATATATATAATATATATATATATATATATATATATATATATATATATATATATATATATATGTGTGTGTGTGTGTGTGTGTGTGTGTGTGTGTGTGTGTGTATTATAGGTATTTTTGGGGGAGTGTTCTTGAAATGAGAAAGATCTTTACATTTCAGGTTTTAATTACGGAAATAAAGTATGAGGTGCCTATTCTCTCAATATAACTATTAAGTATGTCTGTGGGTGTGAGTGTAGGTGTGCGCAGGTTTAGTTGGGCGTCGCCACATCTTATTATGGGTATAGTGATTAGAACTGTTTATACTATATTCAGTTGCTGTTATGATATGTGTAGACTGCGACTAGGTCTGCCCCAGTTTATGTTTCCTCTGTTATTCACTAATTCATTTCTGATTATTCATTGTTGTTCGTATAGATTTTTTCGTCATCATTTCAATAATTCTGTGTCCTTCATGTTATATTACGCTTATTTATGGGTTCTTATGTCATCATTATACTCACTATGAAGTTTTTTTTTTCATTAATTTTGCTTCTTTTAAAATACGAGTACGTCTCTTATTTTAGGAGCAAATCTCTTTGATACGTAGTCACTGGGTCAGTGTTGCTCTTCTCAGTGTCTCTGCCGTAAAAAAGATTAAATTTTTTATGGTTTTCTCATGATTATATATCTAATTCTTAAAATTCCGAGCATCATTTTTGAGCCTATTTTCATAACGAGTACTCAGGCTTCGTCCAACGAAGGTTCTTTTAATTTTGAATTAATTATAAGCAAGACAAAACTTGGGTGCAATCTTTAAGTTCAGGTTACTTGAAATCGCTGTTCTCGGTGTTATGTTTATTGCTGCAACGTGTATTTTGTTATGATACCGAGTGTTATCGTAACTTGCCTGCTTGCTTGTCTGTTATTATTATCCGTCTGGTGAAACCTGTTTTAATAACCTGTTTCTTTTATTTTCCCTCTTTGGTTCTTCTTAATATGTTTAGTTCATCCACACTGAGATCTTTTCAGTTGATATATTTTTTCACGATTTCTTCTTCTAATCAGGATTAAATCCCTTTGTGTTTATTATTTCATTACTCATTCGTCTTCATTCTCTCGTTAGTCCCTAGGTTTATCCTGCTCTCTTTTCATTTCCATGTTTTGTTTTGATTAAGTCTTTTTTGTTATTATAGAGATCATTCTCTGTTTTAAACGTATTTTTTGTTTTATTTCATCTTCGTATTGAATTTCGCTCACCTTTTTATGAACATCGTTACGAAGATTTATATGCTATGTGATTCAACTTATGCATCTGTAATTGCAATTTAAACTCCTGAGTGGCAATTAGACTCGTTGCAAGGTTATGAAGGTTTTTTTTTTTCTCGGTAGCCAGCACACGTGGTCGTTATCTTAATAATTGTCCTGGTGTCCCAGTCGTAAAAATTTGAGTTCAAAAGTCTCTCTCTCTCTCTCTCTCTCTCTCTCTCTCTCTCTCTCTCTCTCTCTCTCTCTCTCTCTGGGATTATATGTACAGTATTTGTAAAACCGAAATCCTTTATCCATCATGTAAGACCATAATGTTAATTTTGAGTATGGATGCATAGTATACATATACTTACATATTCATAAATATACACATATTTATGTGTGTGTTTGTCTATGGAAAGACACCAGAAGTTGCGTGTTGGTTACAGAGATACTGCGGTGCGGTACAGCGATAAAAACATGATTTAAGTAGCTGACCTAGGTATGTAAGGTATTTCTGAACCAGGGAAAGGTTACGATGAAGCAGATAAGAAGAATAGTTGCTCGCAGATGTTTTAAGATGGAAGCGACGCGTTTACTTGAATATGTGTATAGGAGTGTCTGTGATTTCGTGCAAGAGTGGGACTTAACACAAGGGTGTTATGCCTTCGTAGGAAGAGCAATAGATACAGTGCAGAGGTGTTGAATAAGAAGATAAATCATGAAAGAAGCGTTAAGGTTCACTGATGCAGTATTGATTGCAGGTAATGATGGCAAACTACAATATCTAATGACAAAACTTGAAGGCGTTTTGCAAGAGGTAAGAATGATAGTAAACGTATACGAGAATGAAGTTATGAGGTCCTATGGAAACCGAAAAGATGAGGCAGCTAATATTATTTTGTCGGTAAATAATATTGATTCGCCTAATTAATTGGCCGCAGATTTAAACGGATGATATAAGGATCAGAGAAGAGGTGAGGCATAAAAGGTATCAGAAGGATGTTTGAGAAAATTGGAAAGAGTCTTGGAACGCTTGTGGATGCTTTGGTAGAAATGATTGAAGGGGATAATGAACTTTTGTGTAGATGGTAAGATGGTTTAGTCATGTGGGAAAGGTAGAAAACGGTATGTTGATAAAGGGACTGTATAATTCTCAATTATCAGGAGGGAGGAGAAGGAAATGACCTAGAAAATACTTGGCTCTTAATGAGTGAAGAGATAAATGTTTAGATTATTGATTAAGATAAATTACTAGAAAGCTGCTCGTCCAGGTTACAGTAATTTTTTTTATTATTATTATTTATTTTTTTATAAGCAAGTAGGGAAATATAAACTCCCATCCCTTCCCCAACCTTCAGTAGTGCCGTCAGTGCATCTCACGGTTTGTACTGTAGGCATTACTAAAGGTTCTTTGTAGAGTCCCCTCGGCCCTTAGCTTCAACCCCTTTCATTCCCTTTACTGTACCTCCGTTCATATTATCTTTCTCGCTATCTACCCTCTCTTAACAAATATTTTTATAGTGCAACTGCGAAGTTTTCCTCCTTTTACACCTATCAAAACCATACTACATATCAGTTTCCCTTCCACGCGAATGACCTCATAGGTCCAAGCGGGTTGCCTTCGGCCTAAATTATATCCGCTCTATATATATATATATATATATATATATATATATATATATATATATATATATATATATATATATTATTAATATGAGGTCACTTAATATGAGGTCAATTTTTTTTTTTTTTGTCAATCAATCACGAAAGCTCAACCAGTAATAAAAACAATTTACTTTGTTTCAATTCTTATCAAATGAAATATCTGTTTAATGAGACCTTCCCTTACTCATGAGTTCTTCCTCACGAAAATGAGTCTTCTGTCCGCCTTCCCTGAGCGAAAAAAAAAAAATTCCAAGGATATTTAATTGTTAGCAGTGAGCAGATGAGGTTGCATAGATAACAAAACCGCGAAGAAAATTGCAATAGAGTGCGGAGTTCGTGAAGACAATTTGCAAGTCATGGCAGCTTGTTGCATATGCAGATAGCATCTGTATACTCGCCCTCATGGTTTGTTGATGGCCGAGTTCAAATATAATCTCAGATTTGCACTTTGGTACTGTTAAACATGCCATTCTCTCTCTCTCTCTCTCTCTCTCTCTCTCTCTCTCTCTCTCGTAAATATTTCTTTTTCCATTATATTACCCTTTTTTCTCATTGATTGTAAACCAATATATTTCGCAATATTAGTTTTACTGGAAAATCTCTCTCTCTCTCTCTCTCTCTCTCTCTCTCTCTCTCTCTCTCTCTCTCTCTCTCTCTCTCTCTCTGTTTCCCTTGAGGTAAATATTTTTCCATTATTTTACCCTTTTTTCCAGTTGATGGTAAACCATATAAAAATTCAGATTTGTTTTTACACCAATTATTTTATTTCGCCCTATTTTGGTTTCACCGGGAAAGGAGTTCTCTCTCGCTCTCCTCTCTCTCTTTCTCTCTCTCCTCTCTCCTTCTATTTCTTCTCTCGTTTCTTGAAGGTAAAACCATTTTATCATTATTTCACCCTTTTTTCTCATTGATCGTAACCATTCTATGTCATTGATTGTACACCAATATATTTCGCAATATTTGTGTTTTACGGGAAAGACTCTCTCTCTCTCTCTCTCTCTCTCTCTCTCTCTCTCTCTCTCTCTCTCTCTCTCTCTCTCTCTTTCGGTTTTGCGATGGTTTAAATTTTCTCAAATAGTAACCTTTCTAAATCTCAATGATTGTAAAACAATATAATTTCCGAACATGTTCTTTTACGGGAAAATCTCTTCTCTCTCTCTCTGTCTCTCTCTTCTCTTCCTTTCTCCTCCTCTTGGCTATCTCTCTCTATCTATCTTCTTCGCGATCATGCTTAGTAAGAACCAAAGAAACTGTTTTGATTGGATAATCTTCACATAAGGAGGCCCAAAGTCCTCACTTGGGACGAAAGGACCTGACCTGTAGCGGTTTAGTGGGTCAGCGGTATGATATTAAGAGACTGCAACTGTTTCCTTTTCATTTGTTATTATTAAATGTAATAGGAAAGGTTTCTTGAGTAACTTCTCGGCTATTTAAGAAAAGCATTTTCTTATTGTCAGTGAACTTATATTTACACACACACACACACACACACACACACACACAACACACACACACACCACACCAACACATATATATATATATATATATATATATATATATATATATATATTATATATTATATATATATATAATGTGTGCTCGCGAGCATGCGTGCTTGTGTGTTATAAACGCAAACATACCTGTGGCCGGTTTAGTAAGAAAGGGCCCTGGATAGTATTTGTAAGCGACCCACCACAATCAGCTAACTACCATGAGGTATGCAAGTTATAGCTTATGCACATATATATGTATATACTTGTGCATATGTATACATAGATTTATGTATGCATGTGTATATATAATATTATATATTATATAATATAATATATATATATATATGTATAAATATATAAATATTTACTTATTGATTGCATTGCTATCAGTAAAGCTTTATAATAATACTTTCCCATTTAAGTAAAGAATGAAGAACTAACTAATTCCCAGTCGATCTCTCCGAAAAAAAAAAAATGCAGAAAAATCGTCGAATGGCAGACCAGTCCTTTGTCAGAAGTGATTCTCCTGTGTTAATGTAGTTTACCTGACGCCAGGGTGTCTCTCCGCCGCCTGCTGTCGAAAGGAAAGAGAGAGACGAGAGAGAGAGACGGAGAGAGTTTAGAGAGGAGATGAGAGAGAGAGAGAGAGAGAGAGAGAGGCATGTCAGCAGCAGCAGCAGCAGCAGGAGATCTTCCGCTAACAATCTGCTGCGCATATCGCAAGCAGGCCTCTCATTTGCAACAAGAGGTCTGCTCGGTAGTACCCGTGGAAGGGCATGAATACGGTGATGATCTCGTCGGCTGCAGAGACCGGCGGTAGTATAGTAGTAGAGCTTTCAGTCCCAAGGACAGTGATTGAATTTTGTCTGTGAGAGTCTCTCTCTCTCTCTCTCTCTCTCTCTCTCTCTCTCTCTCTCTCTCTCTCTCTCTCTGTGAATGTCCATATGTATGATTTCTCCTTCTCTTTATATAAACTAATTGGAATTTATGAATATCCAATTATATGATCTCTCTATCTCTACATAAACTAATTGGAACTATTATGAATGTCCAATTGTATGATTTTCTCTCTCTCTCTCTCTCTCTCTCTCTCTCTCTCTCTCTCTCTCTCTCTCTCTCTCTCTCTCTTTGTGAATGGCCATGTTTATGATTTTTCTATCTCTTTATGTAAACTAATTGGAAATATTATGAATGTCTAATTGAATGATTCTCTCTCTCTCTCTCTCTCTCTCTCTCTCTCTCTCTCTCTCTCTCCTC
>NC_061108.1:128426314-128438814 GCF_015104395.2 Macrobrachium nipponense
TTGCCATATGTAACCTTAGCTGCTGTCTCGCAACCGTCCGCGTGTGTTGTTTTGGTTTTCGGTTATACTGCACAAGTGCGATGAGATTGTGTTAAGATTGAATTAAAAACAGGAGTTAAGGACCGTCCTCCCGAACCTGACAGGACCAGGCAGTCGAGGTCTTACTTTACCTCTCTCTCTCTCTCTCTCTCTCTCTCTCTCTCTCTCTCTCTCTCTCATATGTGTGTCGTGTGTGTGTGTGTGCTATATGCTTTCTTGTTTACCAATTTCGTTGAATTCTTTGGCTTTTTGGTTGTTGATGAACTTAATGGGTTGACAATATTTTTTGAATTAGGAAGAACGCAGAAGATTAGGAAATCCATATATATATCTATATATATATATATATATATATATATATATATATATAATATTATATATGTATGTATGTATGTATGTATATATATGTATATATATATATATATATATATAGATATATAGATATATATATATATATATAGTAATTTGTCTGTATGCATTACTATTTCAAGTGGTTTGGCATGAAAGCAGCCATAACATTCGAAAGTAATATAACATTCGCCTCATCTACATTATTTATAATGTTTTCTCGCTCTCCCCCTGTAGCAAGACCCAAATGCTGGCATATAGCGTGCTAAATCAAAACACCGATTTGTCATGTCGTGAACACGACAAATTGTGTTCATGTTCGTGTGTTCTCCCTGACTGGAGTGTGTTCACACGTGATATTACCCAGGTTATGTACACGTGAGGTTTAGCAGTTTGGAACTGGTCATTTTCTGTTTACGGAACGTGTTGGTGATAAATTATTAGCAAATAGTTGAGAGATTGTGGATTTTAGACATTGAGGAAATATCTTTGATCATTATTTTTGAAATTTTGTAAACACGCTAGTATTTACATTGTACACTACTCACGCGCATTACAACACACACATACACACACAAACACGTACTCACACACACACACACACACACACGTTAGGCTCGTAGGTTGTGGATTTAGACATTAAGAAAATCTCTTTAATAATTATTTTTGAACTCTTGCAAACATGCTATTATCTACATTTTACACTATTCACACGCATTCTAACACACACATACACACACAAACACGTTCACACACAAACATACGCATGGCTCGTAGGTTCCAAAGCAGCCCCAAGTATTGAGAAAGAGAAGACCAATCCCATGAAGAGGGAAAGACTTATGTCTCTGTTCGGGTTAAAAAAAAAAAAAAATCGTTCAGCCTCTGGACCTAAACCAGGAATTAGGTAGTTCATGGTAATTAGTAGATTTTGATGGGTCGCAGATGTGGTGTAAAAGAGCATATAGGGGCAGAAAGGTTCACATGTTTTTGGAGCTATCCCCTTGAAAGAAAGGAAACTTAATATATATATATATATATATATATATATATATATATATATATACATACATACATACACACACACACACATATATATATTATATATATATATATTATATATATATATGATTATACTATACAAACGTGCTCTAAATACAGACACACCCAAGAAATCGGTAGAAAATAAATATAAGATTAATTACGCCCTACCTAGCAGGTGCAGTCTCGCCAACACTTGTCAGGTAACTACAGGTGAGGAAGAAGTAGGTTGGGAAACATTTGCGCCTCGATCGGAATCACATTTTCGCCTACTTAGATTTTTAAATACTTTTTAATGAAATGCTCCGTCGTTTTCGTCACCCGAATGATAGATTTTTTCCGCGTGAAAGTGAGGTTGCGTGAGTGTAAGGAATTCGCGAGTTGTCTCACACTTAATTAGAGAATTTTGAAGTGGAAGGGAGAAGATGAAAATGGGTTTGTACCAGTTTAGGTTAAGTAGCTTGGTAAAATAGAATGAAACTTGTATCTAGACTTTCTTGAAAGAAAAGGCTATTGAAAATAAAATTAAAAAATCGGAAAACCTAATCGTGTCGGATAGTTCGGGTCTAGAGAATTAGTGAAAGAGGACAAAAATGGGGATAAATTAAAAATGAAATCTACTTTCAAAAGAGACAAGAATGGCAATGAATGATACTTGAAGATGCTTTTCAATGTATATGAAAACGAGATCGAGGGAAAGAACATTATATGAAAAAATCATGTCCCTAACAATCAAAAGTTGGCGTTGTTAGGAAAATCTACGAAAGGTGAAACTGTTGTGATCTCGTTCAGTTTAGGTTGAGAAATGGGGAAAACGTAAGAGCAAAAAATATATATATTTTTAATTATATCTGGAGCAAAAAAAATATATTTTTTTAATTATATCTGGAGCGAAAAATATATATTTTTTTAATTATATCTAGAGCGAAAAATATATATATTTTTAAATATATCTGGAGCAAAAAAACTTATGTTTTTTATTATATCTGGAGCGAAAAATATATATATATTTTAAATTATGTCTGGAGCGAAAAAATATATATAAAAAAAATTGAATCTGGAACAAAAAAAATATATTTTTTAATTAGATCTGGAACAAAAAATATATATTTTTTTATTTAGATCTGGAGCAAAAAAAATATATATTTTTTAATTATATATGGAGCGAAAAATATAATTTTTTTTAAATTATATCTAGATTGTTGGAAAAGAAATGCAACGTCTTCGAGTAGTTCCTGATTATGAAAAAGAAAAGTTCGGGAGAAGATTTTTCTCTTTGCTGCCAATAGATAGAAAAGTGAGACGCAGGGTTCAATATTGCAGGTAGGACAATTCGGTTAATTTGATTTGACAATGAGACTTGAGCTCTGTTGAAAGAGGCAGGGGATAATGAAGGGAAAATCAGGAATTAAAAATGAATTCTCACAGTCAGTTAAGGAGAAATGATGTGAAAATTTGAAACTAAGATTTCTTTAACAAAAATAAAAGAAAATGTACTTGAATTATAGGCCATAATGATAAGAATCTTTCTCTATCAACAATAAAAGTAACAATAATTCACCCTTGATAAACTTAATCCTCCCGGGGGTGGGGGGGGGGGGGGGTTAGTGCCGACATTGCGCCTCATGTTTTGCGCTTTAGGCATTACTTAAGGTTCTTTGCAGCGTCGCTTCGGCACCCTAGCGACAACCTGTTTCGTTCTTTTTTACAGTACCTCCATTCCTATTCTCTTTCTGTTATCAAACTTTCGACTCTCCTAACTATCGCTTCATAGTGCAACTGCTTTGAGGTTTTCCTAACAGTTTATTTGAAATGAACACCTTTCATGTTAATAAAGGATAAATGTGGTTTGGCTTCTGACTCATTTCATGTTTTTCTTTTAACTGTCGTACTAAAAGTATCCTCATATCGGATGATGAAAATGCCAAGAGACCAGTGATGATTAAAAGTCCAAAAATAATTATGAACGTGAAATGGTCGTGTTAAAAGGAATAGGTTGAGAGGACAATCTCTCTCTCTCTCTCTCTCTCTCTCTCTCTCTCTCTCTCTCTCTCTCTCTACGTAGGTGATGAAGCCAGTGCTAACTTGGGCATGAAGATCAAATTTGTTAATTGAGCTATTTTCACTTTCACACACACACACGTATGTATTTATATATATATATATATATATATATATATATATATATATATATATATATATATATATGTGTGTGTGTGTGTGTGTGTGTGTGTGTGTGTGTATGTATGTGTACATCATATGTAGATATATACAATTAATATACTAAATTAATTCCAGATTATGTATAAAGCTGCAAATTTTATGGAATTTCCTAACCAGCTGGTTAACCCCTAATCTTTGATTCGACATATTGAGGATGAATTTATTATTATTATTATTATTATTATTATTATTATTAGTTATTATTATTATTATTATTATTATTATTATTATTATTATTATTACAGAGATATTTACGATTAGAATGAGGCCGCCGGGCAAAGCCATGATGAAGGAAGACAAAAGGGGGTTCAGCTTGTCACGTCTTGACAAGTAATATTAGTGAGATTATACGAAAATCCTTTCGTATTGAATTTAGCCGACAATCTTTGGTGCCCTGTTATTAGTGTGTGTCGTACACCTGCCATGCGTTACTTACACACACACACACACACACACACAAACACACACACACGTAGCACTTTTACAAGACCACATTTCAAAAATTTTTAGTTAAGGTAACAGAAGGGGGTCTCCATCATATATTAGTTTACATACGGAATGATGCCTCATTTATGTCCATCCCTTTGAAAGACGTGTGTACTTTATATTCCTAATAATTTATTTACCTTATTTTCTATCTATGAACATGTAACAGCAATTTCATTTATCACCTTTGTGGTTCTGGCTACAGAGCACCGATATATATTAACTAATTTATTTATTTACTTCATTTTCTGTCTATGAAATGGCGGTAGCAATTCCATTGATCACCTCTGTGGTTTTGGCTACAGAGGTGCGATTTATATTAACTAATTTATTTACCTTATTTTCTATCTATGAACATGCGACAACAATTTTGATTATCTTATTTTCCATCTATGAAATGGCAACAGCAATTTCCTTCATCACCTCTGTGGTTCTGGCTACATAGGTGCGATGATGCTATTCCAACGATATTCCTGTCCGCTCCCTGTTAACAATGGCCTGATGCGCTGAATATAGTTTTCCTATTTTTCGAATCAGCTCTGAACTGCGTCCAAAAAAGTGCTGTCATGATCTGCCAGGATGATTCGAACGTCCGTGAACCTTAGGGAGAAGAAGCTTGGACAGAATCGATTAAAAGGCCATCTGTCAGGCGGCGTATGAGAAAGATAATTAGTTGCGGGTGATAAGTTTTGATATCGTTTTTATACTTTGGTTTCAGCGTGTATACGAAATGTGATTGATGCCAGAGTGGTTCTGAATAGAATTCGTTAGTTTTCATACATATTATATGAAGAATAAAATTTTTTTTAAGGAATATAAAGAGTGAATGTTTTTTTTTTTTTTTTTTTTTTTTTTTTTTTACAATTATTAATAATTTTTTTTAATTATTAGTTTTTTTAGGATATGAAAAATGAATGGCTGTTTTCAATGAAAAGGTCAGCGTGTATACGAAACTATGATTAATGTGATTGATGTCGGTGTGGTTCTGAATAGAATTTGTTATGTTTCATACATATTAAGTTTTTTAAGGATATGAAGAATGAATGTTTTTTTTTCAAGAATTTGTTAGTTTTCATATTAAATATATTTAAGTTTTTTAAGGATATGAAGAATGAATGTTTTTTCTATAATTTGTTAGTTTCATACATATTATATTAAGTTTTTTTAAGGATATGAAGAATGAATTTTTTTTTCAAGAATTTGTTAGTGTTCATACATATTATATTAAGGTTTTTTTAAGGCTATGAAGAATGAATGTTTTTTTTTCAATTATTAGTTTTTCAAAGGATATGAAGCATGAATGGTTGTTTTCAATTATAAGTTCCTCGTTGGACGACTGGTTTACGTCCTCGCCTACCGATTCTGTAGTCGCGAGTTCATTTCTAGATACACAGTGGTTCGGATCCCACAATAAGCTGTAGGTACCGTTGCTAGGTAACCAGTTGGTTCCTAGCCACGTAAAAACAAAAATTCTAATCGTTTGGGCCAGCCCTAGGAGAGTTGTTAATCAGCTCAGCGGTCTGGTTAAACTAAGATATACTTAACTTTTCAATTATAACCTAAAAGAGAGAGAGAGAGAGAGAGAGAGAGAGAGAGAGAGAGAGAGAGAGAGAGAAAATCAGCGTCTGTGTTCGCGTAGCCTAAACATGTGTGTGGCATTCCGTCTGTTCCAAACACCTGTTTTATTTGTTAACCTGTTCCTACGACACGTTTTTCAGACGCACTGGCTCCTCACGCTAGTTTGATGCCACGCTTAAACACTCGCGCACTATCTATATATAAATATACGTACATATTTATATTTTATATAAGGATATGTATATATAAAATGTATATATGTATATATATATATATATATATATATATATATATATATGCATATTTTATATGTGTGCTCTATTGTACGTATGTGTGTATACATCCTTATACATACATATCTGGTGTGAATGCATTTTTTCCTTAAACTCCTTAAATATCCTGATTGTCTGGTTTACTTAACTTTTAAACGGCTCAGTCGTACTAGTTCATTACCTATCACGAAAGTTTAAACTGATATATATCTACGCTCGAAGCTGAGGTACAATTTTATCTTACGGAATGTAAAGTGATCAAAATGCTTAATGTATTTCTGGTGATTTGTTGGGAATCGGGAATTATTTTTTTTAAGGAATCGGAGATCATTTTTTTTTACTATAAATGTTTGAATCTGTCCGTATTTAAAGTTATAAGTAGAGCGTCCGCCCAGGTCTCTTTATTTCGTTAATAAGGTTATGCAAGACATAATCTTTGGTTAGTGTTGGATTATGCTTTACTCATTTTTTTTTAGCATTTTTTTATTATTTTTTTTTTGTAGTCCGATCTTTAGCTTGTATGTTTGAGTCCCGAATGGGTCCTGATGAACTTATTCCTGTATAAAATTCCTGAAAATTTGATCATTATTGGTCTACTACAGAACAGCTTCGGTCAGCACATACACTTATGATTCAACTCGCTGCTAGAACCGACTGTCCTAACAAAATATCGTGTTTCCGTCGGTATATATATATATTTTTTTTTATGAATGATTATTCTTGGGGCTTATTGGATTTCAGAGGATGCATGTCTATTGCTAATACTGAATTTCAAGTCTGGAGTTTACACGATCATTGAAAGAGTGAGAAAATTTAACTTGATTAAATACTTTTTCGGTGAGCTATGTTTATCGAAGTACGAAGTTCCAGAGGAGTGATATTCATTTTCCACATTCGTTCTGTTATAATCAGAATTCCTGAGTTACTAAATGTGGTGTCCGTTTCTTTATCTTCTCATATATATTCTTCCCTACTTTTTTTTCATATAACCATTTCCTTCAAGAAACTAGTTTATCACTTTTCCTTAGATCACATTCCATTCTTTTATCTCCGTTGTGTGTGTGTGTGTGTGTGTGTGTGTAGGTCTGTGTGTATGTCTGTTTCTTCATTTAGGCCTGGGTTTCTCATGCTTTTTTAACTTTTTAGGCTTTTCCTTTCAGTAACTTACTTACTGTTGGTTTTAAGAAAACAATAATAAAAATTTTATACCCACTTAAACCAAGTCAGTCATTTGTATTTTTTTTTTTTTTTTTTTTGCCTGTAATTTTTTTTTTCACAAGTATGGGATTGTCATAGGAAAGACTAAATACAGGTATTACGTTTAAATTATCACTAATTTGATGTTGAACAACTTAAACGTTGAATGACAGTTTCCAACCTTTCAGATACTAGTAAATTTTCGGTACCGTTTTGAAAAATAAAAACAAATAATTCAAAAGAAATAAACGAATAAAAATGAATAAGCATACCTTCGTAATTTCAGATTTGTCAAAGTACGTATTTACGTTTCTTATCGCAGAGGTTAATGTACCACCGCTCATTTTCTATGGACAAACTTGAATTACCATGTCATTGATATTTCTTATCAGTTGAATAATGTACGAGGTTCATTTCCAGTACGTAGTACGTTTTCCTTCATTGGACTCAAGGGTCATTGGTATTTTATGACCCTTGATGTTAGTGTCCTTGACTTACATCAGTCCTTTCATTAAAATGCTGTTCGTAGCAGTTGTTGCTCTGTAGCGAGAGGTGTCCTGGGTGGGGTTGCGGGAGGGGGCGGGTGGGGGGGGGAGGGGAGGGGGGGGGATTTTACGTCAGTTACCGCCTTGTATTCATTTTATTCATTTTACGTTTTTTTTTCTTTTAGAGACAATGGACACTTTAATGTACACGACATTTGTATTGTGTAAAGAATATATTTGAAAATATATTTGATAAAGTTATATTATTATTATTATTTGGTATAGAAGAGCCGGTAACAAAAAAATTAGAACAAATAAATCAACTGGTTCAGAATACACACACACACACACACATATGTTTGTGTGTGTGTATATATATATATATATATATGTATATATATGTATGTATATATATATATATATATATATATATATATATATATACACACATACATACATACATACCATACATACATACATACGGTCAAGAGGGCAAGTCCTGACCTCAAAGACAGGACGTACCGTCCCGAAGCACGGAATACTGGGCTAACCACCTTTCAGGGCGCTTATGCACGAGCCACTGGTCGAAGTCCAAACGTAAGCTGATATTTTGGGAGAGACAGGAATGTAAATTTTTTCGGCGAAGAAGGGACGTAATGTAACCTGATTATTTTATTTTAATTACCATGAGCGCTAACGTACCGTAGAGTATACAGTATTCACGTGCATACACGTATATATATATATATATGTATATGTACGTATGATATATACACGCAGATACATACATACATATACATACATACAATCTTTTACCCTGCACAAGTAGTTTGTTGTTGTCTATCTCCTTGCGTCTTTTCATTTTTCTCCATCCCTTCCTTCATTCTTCTTCTTCCTCGGGTTCTTCTCGTTTACTACTCCTTTTCTTATCCTGCCTGTCTTCTTAGAAGCCGTCTACCTGCTGTCTACTGTCTGCGGACCGTCTACCTACCCGTCTACCATATGCTTCTGCTTCTGCTGCCGGCTCTTGAATCTCCGCCACCCACTTGGATTATGCTCTCTCTCTCTCTCTCTCACACACACACACACACACACACACACACACACACACACAAGAGAAATTCACTTCCAATATTTTACCATTTCTCACTCTCTGCCTCTCTCCCTCTCTCATGAAATTCGTTTCGAGTATTTTACCACTCTCTCTCTCTCTCTCTCTCTCTCTCTCTCTCTCTCAACTGAGAAATTCGTTTCGAGTATTTTACCATCTCTCTCTCTCTCTCTCTCTCTCTCTCTCTCTCTCAATGAGAAATTTGTTTCCAGTATTTTACCATTCTCTCTCTCTCTCTCTCTCTCTCTCTCTCAATGAGAAATTTGTTTCCAGTATTTTACTATTCTCTCTCCTCTCTCTCTCTCTCTCTCTCTCTCTCTCTCTCTCTCTCTCTCTCTCTCTCCTTATCGGTCATATGCAATATGAATTGGTAATATTTGAATAAATGTCAGTTTATAATCGCTTAGTTTAGTTGAATGTGATTTTGCATTTCGTATACTTCATGGAAGAGTTAGGGAGACACGTGTATAAAAATATAAATAATATAAACGCATGAAATACTTATTTGCGTGTGTATCGGTGCAGGTGTAATTTAACGTTGTATCGCGTTAAATCTGGCTGCTCACAGAATGTGAAACACCTGTTATCCCTAAAGTTATCACGCTGTATATAATAGCGCCCACAAAATTCCATATTTTTTTCATCTTTCTATATATGCATACGTTTTGACCTCAATGGCGTGGTCGGTTTGGTCTTGCCCTGCCACCTCGGTGGCTGCGAGTTCGATTCTCGGTCATTCCATTGATGGGTCAGAGATGTGTGTATTAATGGTGATAGAAGTTCACTCTCGACGTAGTTCGGAAGTCACATAAAGCCGTTGGTCCCGTTGCTGAATAACCACTGGTTCCATGCAACGGAAATAAGCCGTACAAACAAACAAACAAACAATGCGTTTTTATATACTTATTATAAAAGAAATGTTATCTGACTGCGATATTAAAGCAGTTATTCTCACTCCAACTGATGCTGTCAAAGAAGAAGTGAAGTCACCTCGGTTTGTTTACGTTTTATTTATTTATTTTTTTTTTCGTGATTTGTGATTGAGCATTTTTTTTTCATTGCCAAGCAAGTTAAGTTTTTTTAGTCCGGTTAAATTTTTAGTTTGTTTACAAGGTCAAATTAAAAGTGACGTTTAGATTGTTAGCTTAATATAATAATAATAATAATAATAATAATAATAATAATAATAATAATAATAATAATAATAATAATAATAATAATAATAATAATAATAGTAAAAAGTAAAGTTTAGATATTTATAGAAATTTTACTAAAGTTTGGACTTTGGTTACGATGTGTATAAATAATAATAATAATAATAATAATAATAATAATAATATAATAATAATAATAATAATAATAATAATAATAATAGTAAAGTAAAGTTAGATATTTAAGAAATTTGTGATGAATTTTGGCCCATTGGTTACGATGTGTAATTTAGGCGTGGAAGTATACAGTGAAGTTGCAGTAATGAACATAATTTTTGCAGGTTTCTTGTTGATATATATATATATATATAATATATATATATATATATATATATATATATATATTGCGTGTGTATGTATATATACGTATATATGTATGTATACGTATATAGTATATGTATGTATATTTATACATTCATACATACAAGTATAAGTGCATTTGGTTTACACTTATTACACACAAAACAGACTGAAAATTATGAAACTGTTCTAAAACAGTATGACCAGCCTATTCTCCTTTCTTATAAAACTATATGTCTAGTCTATTCTCCTTACTTTACGTACTTATACAAATTAAGATTTATGAGGTTTTCATTGGCCATCGTGAAAAGTACTACAATAGTGAAAAGTACTACAGTATCACATCGTCGGTAATGTCCGTGGACTTTAGGAACACTTGCAGAACAAAACAGCGGCAGTAAGCGTCATGTTTTCCTATAAAAAAAGACGATTTATTCTTCACTTTGGCCTTATATTCCTTATTTAAGCTGCTTTTCAATCATTTTAAAAAATCGCATAAAAATATGACAATGTATCATAAAAATTTTTAAACAAAAATATTTTAATTTGAATACAATATTGATGGTAAAATATTGTATCTAAATTGAAATATTTTAAAAGTTTTTAGGTCTTTTTTTGTCCTTTTGTAATTTAAAAACCACACATACACAAAATACCAGTCGTGCGTATGTTTCTAATCCCCAATTATATTCAGACTTGGTTGTGTAAAGGATTAACCAAGCATTCCTTTGGAAGATGTTTTAAAATCTAGTTAAAATGTCCCCAAAAATGATCGGAAAAGCTATATTTTAGATTCCTCCCCGAGCGTAGGTTTAAAACTACATACTTCTACCGCAATTCATTATGGTGGTGTAAAGTGAACTCTTAAAAACACTATTTGGCAACTCTAGAATCCTAATATTGCCGAATTTTGCTGTAGGTAACAATATGAACCTATAGGCCTTATAAACTTTATCAACTTTGTTATTTCCTTGATATTTTTCCCTCAAGTTCACTGTAATGACGTCACGCTGATAGATGGCGCTAGTATACTCGTAATTAAAATATATTTCACAAAAGAAAATGTTTCCAAACAAGGGATTAGCCCGTAGGGGATTAGTGCACCTCATTCAGTGCAATGTAAGCATTAGTTAAGGTTCTTTGCAGCGTCCCTAATTCGGCTCCTAGCTAGCAACTACTTTCATTCCTTTTACTGAACCTCCTTCCATATTCTCTTTCTTCCATCTTACTGTCCACCCTCTCATAATAGTTGTTTCGTAGTGCAACTGCTTTGAGGTTTTCCTCCTGTTACACCTGTCAACGCTTTTACTGTCAATATCCGTTTCAGCGCTGAACGGCCTTAGTTGCCCCAGCGCTTGGCATAGTGCTAAAAATCTATATAAATCAAAACAAACAAGGGATTGCGTATCTGTAGTTAAGTGCCACTACGCTTGCACTTCAATTATTATAAGGTTTAGCAACAGTGATAACATACGTTTAAATTAAAAGCATTACTAATGATTTTTTTAAATGACGCATAACGTACTTTTAAATTAGAAGCATTACTAATGCTTTTTTTAAAATTAGGTATAACATACTTTTAAATAAAAAGAATTACTAATGATTTTTCTTTAAATGAAGTATAACATACTTTTAAATTAAAAGAATTATTAATGATTTTTCTTTAAATGAAGTATAACATACTTTTAAATTAAAAGCATTACTAATGATTTTTTTTTAAAATGACTTATACTTTTAAATTAAAAGCATTACTAATGATTTTTAAAAAAGTACTTATAACATACTTTTAAATTAAAAGCATTACTAATGATTTTAAAAAAATGTCGTATAACATACTTTTAAATTAAAAGCATTACTAATGATTTTTTTTAAAATGACGTTTTATGGACAGAAACACAAGCTAGATCAGTTACCCAGTCTCACTTTTTCACAGTCGATTTCGGCAATTTCACCCTGGCCTTGGAGTGACGTTGATTAGTTGTTAAGTTTTACACTATACCTGTTGGAGGTCGTGTTTACTCATTTTCGAAAAGTGGACTTGCGCAACCTCCCCCGCCCCCCACCCACCACCCCCACCCTGCACTTATAAATCGATTATATATGACTTTTAGCAGGTGTTTTGGAGAATAGAACTGAAGGCAAACTCAGGTGCTTTCCTACCCAGTTATACTATGTAAATCAAATCACATGTTTTGCGTTTTTATAAGGTAAT
>NC_061108.1:128443814-128483814 GCF_015104395.2 Macrobrachium nipponense
AATTTTTTAATTGATAGTAATTTCGTCCTCTCGTGTATTCGAACCAGCGCACTGAGGAGATATCAGGTCTTCAGTGATGTTACCGACTCTACCTCGGAATTAATATATTTTCGTATATGTTAACTGAAGGAGAATTTTTTAGTTGATAGTAATTTCGTCCTCTCGTGGATTCGAACCAGCGCACACGCACTGAGGAGAAATCAGGACTTCAGTGAGTTACCATTTCTACCTCGGAATTAATATATTTTCGTATATGTTAACCGAAGGGGAATTTTTTAGTTGATAGTAATTTCGTCCACTCGTGGATTCGAATCAGCGCACTGAGGAGATATCAGGTCTTCAGTGATGTTACCGACTCTACCTCGGAATTAATATATTTTCGTATATGTTAACTGAAGGAGAATTTTTTAGTTGATAGTAATTTCGTCCTCTCGTGGATTCGAACCAGCGCACGCGCACTGAGGAGAAATCAGGACTTCAGTGAGTTACCATTTCTACCTCGGAATTAATATATTTTCGTATATGTTAACCGAAGGGGAATTTTTTAGTTGATAGTAATTTCGTCCTCTCGTGGATTCGAATCAGCGCACTGAGGAGATATCAGGTCTTCAGTGATGTTACCGACTCTACCTCGGAATTAATATATTTTCGTATATGTTAACTGAAGGAGAATTTTTTAGTTGATAGTAATTTCGTCCTCTCGTGGATTCGAACCAGCGCACGCGCACTGAGGAGAAATCAGGACTTCAGTGAGTTACCATTTCTACCTCGGAGTCGCTATATTTTCGTATATATTAACTAAAGGGGAATTTTTTAATTGATAGTAATTTCGTCCTCTCGTGGATTCGAACCAGCGCACTGAGGAGATATCAGGTCTTCAGTGATGTTACCGACTCTACCTCGGAATTAATATATTTTCGTATATGTTAACTGAAGGAGAATTTTTTAGTTGATAGTAATTTCGTCCTCTCGTGGATTCGAACCAGCGCACTGAGGAGAAATCAGGACTTCAGTGAGTTACCATTTCTACCTCGGAATTAATATATTTTCGTATATGTTAACCGAAGGGGAATTTTTTAGTTGATAGTAATTTCGTCCTCTCGTGGATTCGAATCAGCGCACTGAGGAGATATCAGGTCTTCAGTGATGTTACCGACTCTACCTCGGAATTAATATATTTTCGTATATGTTAACTGAAGGAGAATTTTTTAGTTGATAGTAATTTCGTCCTCTCGTGGATTCGAACCAGCGCACACGCACTGAGGAGAAATCAGGACTTCAGTGAGTTACCATTTCTACCTCGGAATTAATATATTTTCGTATATGTTAACCGAAGGGGAATTTTTTAGTTGATAGTAATTTCGTCCTCTCGTGGATTCGAATCAGCGCACCGAGGAGATATCAGGTCTTCAGTGATGTTACCGACTCTACCTCGGAATTAATATATTTTCGTATATGTTAACTGAAGGAGAATTTTTTAGTTGATAGTAATTTCGTCCTCTCGTGGATTCGAACCAGCGCACTGAGGAGAAATCAGGACTTCAGTGAGTTACCATTTCTACCTCGGAATTAATATATTTTCGTATATGTTAACCGAAGGGGAATTTTTTTGTTGATAGTAATTTCGTCCTCTCGCACTGAGGAGAAATCAGGTCTTCAGTGTTGTTACCGACTCGGCCACCGGTGATGTGATAAAAATTCATAGATATATGTATGTATGGTGTGTGTGAGTTTGCATATGTTTATATAGGGTTGTCACATGGAATTGTTTCCTTTTAGTTATTTCATGCAAACTTTTTGCCCTTTGCATTTTCTTTGTTCTGAATAAAATGTTTTGACTTTTGTTGTATGGTTTCTTCATTACATTTCTTAGGTATATAATGTTTTCAGCGCCACGTTCTTGTAACTTGAACCTCCAAGTAACTTTCTTTTACCTTATCGTATCTGTTGTACTTTATCATATCTTCAACAAAATATTCTTCAGTTTCGTAACTGTTGTACTTTGTCATAACTTCAACAAAATATTCTTCAGTTTTGTATTTGTTGTAATTTATCATATCTTCAACAACATATTCTTCAATTTCGTATCTGTTGTACTTTATCATATCTTCAACAACATATTCTTCAATTTCGTATCTGTTATTTTATCGTAACTTCAACAATATATTCTTCAGTTTCGTATCTGTTATTTTATCGTAATTTCAACAACATATTCTTCAGTTTCGTATCTGTTATTTTATCGTAACTTCAACAACATATTCTTCAGTTTCGTGTCTGTTGTATTTTTTCATAACTTCAACAAAATATTCTTCAGTTTTGTATTTGTTGTAATTTATCATATCTTCAACAACATATTCTTCAATTTCATATCTGTTGTACTTTATCATATCTTCAACAACATATTCTTCAGTTTCGTATCTGTTATTTTATCGTAACTTCAACAATATATTCTTCAGTTTCGTATCTGTTATTTTATCGTAATTTCAACAACATATTCTTCAGTTTCGTATCTGTTATTTTATCGTAACTTCAACAACATATTCTTCAGTTTCGTGTCTGTTGTATTTTTTCATAACTTCAACAAAATATTCTTCAGTTTTGTACTTGTTGTAATTTATCATAACTTCAACAAAATATTCTTCAGTTTCGTATCTGTTGTACTTTATCATAACTTCAACAAAATAATCTTCAGTTTCATATCTGTTGTACTTTATCATAACTTCAACAACATATTCTTCAATTTCGTATCTGTTGTATTTTTTCATAACTTCAACAAAATATTCTTCAGTTTCGTATCTGTTGTACTTTACCATAACTTCAACAAAATAATCTTCAGTTTCGTATCTCTTGTACTTTATCATAACTTCAACAACATATTCTTCAATTTCGTATCTGTTGTATTTTTTCATACCTTCAACAAAATATTCTCCAGTTTCTTATCTGTTGTACTTTATCATAACTTCAACAAAATATTCTTCAGTTTCGTATGTGTTGTACTTTATCATAACTTAAAGAAATATTCTTTAATTTCGTATCTGTTCTGTTGTATTTTATCATAACTTCAACAAAATATTCTTCAGTTTCGTATTTATTGTAATTTATCATATCTTCAACAAAGTATTTTTCAATTTGAGCTCAGTGCCTAAGTTTGGGACAAAATATTTTTCAATTTTGTACACCTGAGACTGTTCGTTTTTTATTTAAAAAAAATCGACGTTTTTAGTCGAAGGAGGTTTGCAAGCACAGCACTTCCGATGTGCTCACAGAGCAAGCCTTTCTGTCCGTCTGTCTGTTTGTCTGTCTGTCTGTCTGTCCGCAGAAATAAAACTACGTAGCGTTCGTGACACCAGCGGTATAATTTGTGTTGAATGGTTCCCTCCAGCTGGGGATATTTTGTCGAGACTATGAAACAGGATAAACAGATGTGAAATCTCAGGAGTGACAGGTGACCGTACATGAAGGGGGGGGGGGGGGGGGGGGGGGGCGCACAGAGTTCAGTAATTTCCTAAAGGGAGCTTCTTGGCTGTATATAAAAATAGTTAACGAATAAATAATAAGAAGGAATTCAAAATTCTTGATCATGGAGACACATTTTAATATATTGTCAGTTTATCTAGTGTTTTACACCTGGTTCCAGCGCAGGAATGAGGTTATGTCAATAGACAGTAATAGATTAGCGGACATACAAATGTAAGGTAATAAATGAAAAATTATATAAAAGAAAAATGTAATAACCTGCATTAATGGGTTAATGTTTCTGTTACATAATAAATCAAGCTTTGTTTGGTAGGTGAAAAAAAAAGAGCCGTATTCTACGGTAATCCCCAACTAGACTAAACCAGTTATCTTTTCCTACCGGAATGATGGAGCAAACATATAAATAAGTTGATTGCTTCGTTACTCCGTGGCTCATTGCTTGCGGTGCTTTGAGCTCTATAAAAAGGGAAATACAGGGTATCCATAAAGTCCCAGTACCATTCTTGGCAATAAATACTTTTAATGGTACTGGGACTTTATGGACACCCTGTATATGCAGTAAATAATTTTTTTTTTTATTATTGTTGAGACTTCATTCCAGTATTCGATTTTTTCATTGGCTAAATATAAGGCGGCTTCTCGCTCTTCCGTTTGATTAAAAGCAACTGGACCGGATAAATGGTACATGATAATACTTTGACGCAAGTTTGAGTGCGCAGCTTACGCAGAATTATATACTTTCTGGTCGTAATCCTGACTACAAAAGTGTGTGTTCGAAACTCGGTACATATCCGCTCTATAACTAAGCATGCTACAGACTCGTGAACAATAAATGTTCACGAATCTGTGTAAGTTTATCTGCGTGAAGCTTTGGCTCTGTAAGTACAGCATTACTTAAAAAGGAACAGATGGCTCTTTCCCAGTTTTTACTCACTTTTATGACAAGGGCATGTCTATATAGTTATGGCTTAATTGTGCTGCAATACAAGCATTAACCCCCGTAGGGTGGGGTAGTGCCGTCAGTGGACCTCAAGCGGTGCACTGTAGGCACTACTTAAGGTTCTTTGCAGCGTGCCTTCGGCCCCTAGCTGCAACCCCTTTCGCTCCTTTTATTGTACATCCTTTCATATTCTCTTTCTTCATCTCATTCTCCACCCTCTCCTAACACTTGATTCATAGTGCAACTATTTTGAGGTTTTCCTCCTGTTACACCTTTCAAACCTATTACTGTCAATTTCCATTTCAGCGCTGAATGACCTCATAGGTCCCAGTGCTTGGCCTTTGGCCTAAATTCTAGTGTTTTCAACTCAACGAACATTAACATTTCGCGGTTTCTTTTGACGCAGTGTTCTTTCAACCTGAGGTGATGACGCACTGTTAATGTTAACGTTAGTATTTTATTATAGTTTATGAAAGGCGGTATTGGTGTTGGGGCGTTCAGTTTTTATAATAACAAATAAGCAGGATAGAAAATTCGTATCCGTAGACACAGATGTGGTAACATCCACGTCCAGGAAATTTTATTTCAGAAAAGTTTATTCTCACTAAACAGTAATTTGTGAAGAAAATTACTTTTAAAATGCCCGGAAGGAACTGATGGAGAAAGCATGCCGAACAAGAAACTCACGTCTGTCGAGAATTTTGTGTTTAAGAGATATAAGGGTCGGAAAGCGAATACACTTTAGTTGGTCTTAGATTGGCGCATTTTAAAATTCGCGCCTTACCTTATCTCATTCGAATTCTAAAGCCCTAAAACACGTACGTACGTGTTTTGTTATAGGTATGCATGGCTGAACTTACAAATAATACGTAGCTATATACGTACACACATATAATATATATATATATATATATATATATATATATATATATATATATATATATATATAGATAATATATATATATATATATATATATATATATATATATTATATATATATATATATATATATATATATATATATATCTATATATATATATATATATATATATATATCTATAATATATATATCTATATATATATATATATATATATATATATATATATATATATATATATATATATATATATATGTATATTATGTGTGTGATCGTATATAGCTACGTATTATTTGTAAGTTCAGCCATCCATACCTATAACAAAACACGTTTGCGTTTTAGAGCTTTAGAATTCGCATGATATATATATATATATATATATATATATATATATTATATATATATATATATATATATCATATGTTTATATGCGCGTGCACCCGCTGGCATATATATATTTCAGATACATCCCATTTTCCTTCAAGCAAGCAAGGAAACATTCCTTGCTTTGCCATAAGCCCTCCCTTTCCTCCCATCCCAGTGACCACATGTTACATATACATATATATATCTCCCCTGGAACAATTAAAACGTTGACCGCGGGTTCAGTCGGCTGGAATCTCAAAAGGCGCACAAATCGAAGTCTGGATTTGATCCAGAAGGGAAACTCGGAATTCATTTGAAGATTCGATTTTTATGGAATTCGGACCGACGCCATTTGGTGGGTATAAGAAGGTAAGAAGAAGGTGGTCTTAAGAGAGTTTACAGGTAGCCGGTATGGTACCTGGAATGCGTTTGGTGTAGGGGGAGGGTGGGGAGGCAGAGGGTATTTCACACCTTCCCTGGAATACATTACCGCGGGCATTGGCGTTCGGGAATGCAACGATTGAATGGGTATCACGGAAAGCGCCGGGATTCCAGCGACCCTTGACCAGGGAGTGAGAGAGAGAGAGAGAGAGGGTATACCGAGTGTATAAATTGGAATAGCTGGGAGAGGGTTCAAAGGTATAAATGGGTATACAAGGAAGGAAAAGGTTTCCTTCGTTGAAGGGCGTCGGGGGGAAGAGTCTTGGAATGCTCTCGTTTCTTTGACTCCGAAGGTGAGATTCAGGCCAGGTGTTGAAAGGGAAATTTATTGGCCGGCATAAATATTTTCCAGGTGAGCGCTTGCCTGGAATGTGGGTATTTATTTATTTCGATTTTTATTTTTTTTTTACCGCATCTAAAATATATCTTATGTATCACTGTTATGTACAAGATTATATTTATAAATATAGATTTTGTACATTACCTAATTTTTTTTAACAGAATAAATTCTTTCTAAGTCTCTCAGAATAGGATAATTAGGCAGTAAGATTTGCTTTCAATTTCTAAATCTGGTCTTGCTACATGTATTACGTGTAGTTTTTTAAAACGATAAGATTAGCAAAATTCGGTGATGTTTGGCTGCGTTTGTAATATTGTTTGATTATACCAGTCAAAATAGCCACAGATACATACAGGTTGTCCAATAAGGACCTGTTACCATTACAAGTATTCATTGTATATATATATATATATATATATATATATATATATATATATATATATATATACATATATATATATGCATATGTATAATGTATATATACATATATATATATATATAATATGTGTATGTATATATACTATTATATATATGATAGTTATATTATATATATATATATATATATATATATATATATATATATTATATATATACACAATGAATACTTGTAATGGTACCAGGTCTTTATGGACAATCCTGTATATATCTGTGGCTATTTTGACTGGTATAATCAAACAATATTACAAAACGCAGCCCAAACATCACCGAATTTTGCTAATCTTATCGTTTTAAAAAAGCTTACACGTAATACATGTAGCAAAACCAGATTTAGAAATTGAAAAGCAAATTGAAATGCTTTAATATATACATATAGATTAATATATATATATATATATAATATATATATTATATAAATATATATATATATGATATATATATATATGTATGTATGTATGTATATATGTATGTATATATAATTATAATATAGATATATGATATATATATATATTATGTATATTATGTATATTGTTATATATACTATATATATATACATGTGGAACGTGTGTTTGTTAATATATTATATATATAATATATAGAATATATAGTATATATATATATATATATATATTTATATATATTATATATATACAGAATGTAATATTTTTTCCATTTTGACTGCTATAATCAACTGAATTTGACCAATGAATAATTTTAATTGTTGATCATGTTTGTGATTTTTCGTATAACACTAGTCTTTTACAGTGAATTTTCAAGCTGTGTTTTTTCCATTAAAATTGAATTTTGAAGCTGTGATTTTTTATTTATTTATTTAGTATATTTATTTATTTATTTATTTATTTATTTATTTACTTTTTTTTTTAACCTGTGACGAACTCACCGCCTTTTTCATTCTTTCCCGAGTTGCATAACCTGCCGACAAGGCTGAACTGTTATTAACACTGGTTTATTAATAGGGAAGGCATATTTTTGGCATCCCATCCCGTCTCGATTTTTCTTACTATGAAATTAATTTTAAATTTATTAAATTTTTTTCATTATTGTCTGTCTCCCCGAAAGCTCGGCATAAAAATATTGTACACAAAATGTAAAAGATTTATCCTTATACTGGTGTGAAAAAAAGCTCTATTCATAATGATATTGTCGATAGTATATATATATATATATATATATATATATATATATATATATATACGTACGTCTATATTATACCTTGGTCAGGTTTCAGGTTCACTGCTTTTTTATTGACTCGACTTGGTCTCTCTCTCTCTCTCTCGTCCTCTCTCATGCTCTTCTCCTATCCTTCTTTCATCTCTCTCTTCACTTCTTCTCCTCTCATTTTTTGTTTCAAAACTTTTTAGGATGACCTAGTGAAGATATT
This sequence comes from Macrobrachium nipponense, assembly GCF_015104395.2. NCBI lineage: Eukaryota > Metazoa > Arthropoda > Malacostraca > Decapoda > Palaemonidae > Macrobrachium > Macrobrachium nipponense. The sequence goes on from NC_061108.1 coordinate 128,452,097, forward strand.
TTCTGAAATAATAAAGTCTCTCTCTCTCTCTCTCTCTCTCTCTCTCTCTCTCTCTCTCTCTCTCTCTCTCTCACACACATTGAAGTTCACACTACGAAACACTCAAAGTCGAATGATTGTTTTTACCTTACTCTAATTATTTGGCTCTCTTCTCTCTCTCTCTCTCTCTCTCTCTCTCTCTCTCTCTCTCCATTCTCTCTCTCCATCTTATCAGGAATGCATTGAGGTGCGATCAATGAAATTCCCGAAGCAAGATGACCATCGTAGCCAGATCAGTCTCCCCCCCATGTATGTAAGAAAAGGGACCCCAGATATTCTACCTGTTTATTAAATACAAAAGCTGCCGTCTTCTTTCCGTTTCGTCTCCCCTTCTCTCTTCTCCCTCTCCTCCCCCCCCCGCCCTTCCCCCTACATTGTGCATTCCCCCACGCCCCCATTTCTATCCTCTTGTCTTCTCCTGCGGGTCCTGGGGACTCTCCTTCTGCTGCATTGTCCATTCCGAAGGACTGATGCTGAGACGATAAGGCCAAAGTTCCTTGGGCATGGCAGGTTCGTTCCGATTTTTGGGGCACGGGGCACTGTGTGTGTCTGTCTGTGTCTGTCTGTTGGCGCTTCTTGTTTTTGGATCCAGAATTTTCGTCTTATGTTGGTGCCTCTTGTTTTTGGATACAGAAATCCTTTTTTTTTTTCTCGTAACTTGCTGAATATTGCTAAACTACCCTTTCTTTATGTGTAATGCATTTGTCTTCGTTTTATTAGAAGTAGTATTAGATAAAGCCAGCTTTGTACTGGCACGGGCTCTTGCCTTCCAGTAGCCCGGTAATATTTTTTTTCTTTTTAATCTGAATTAATTTATTATATTTCTTGTGTATGGCTCCGCTTCTCCTATATTAAGTTTTCCTCCTCTCTCTTCTTCGCTTATGGACATCCTATTTCTGTGGAAACCAGCTAGGCAAGTTACCAGGAAATTGCGTTTGAATAAAATGTAAACAAACCAATTTTCCCTTAAGCTCAGTTGCTTGTGGAACTTGCAGTATCAGTACGAAAAGCAGCTTACTAAAAAAATATAGAATTTTGCGTTACGTAGGAAAGTGGGGGAAGGTGAGGAAAGTGCGCCTGTTATTAGAAACAATTAGAATGAACTGAAGTGATTGAACTGAAGTTCCATGAGTATCGATGTACGTGTCTAAGGTGGTTTTGTGTTTACCAGTAGAATACCTACTAGTGTTCCACCAGCCCCAAGATTTTTTTTTTTTTTTTTTTTTCTTTTTTGGGGGGAGCGGGTTCATACCCCTGGGTTAGGTTAGGTTGGGTTATGTTAGGATAGTTTTTAGTAACGCAAAGGTTATTTGGGCGTGGGAAACATAAGGAGATTATTTTATTTTCAAGAAGATTCTAGTATAGTTAGTTTTTAAGATATGGCGTCCCGCTTTTTCGGGGAAGGTTCGGTACTCGGTTACAGTTCGGTTATATGCTTCCCGATCGAGAATCGGGAATATGCTTCCCCGTTGGGAATATGCTTCCCCGTTGGGAATATACTTCCCTGTCGGGAATATGCTTCCCTGTCGGGAATATGCTTCCCCGTCGTGAATATGCTTTCCCGTCGGGAATATGGTTCCTCGGTAGAGAATATGGTTCTTCTGTCGGGAATATACTTCCCGGTCGGGAATATGCTTCCCGGACTCGGTGGTATCCGTCGTAAGGACTGATGGTCGGTTAACTAGACGCACAAATTGCAAATCCGTAAACCAGAACAAAACTTCGAAACTTACTGATAAAACGTATTTGCTTGAGGCCTTGCTTGGTAGAAAACGTATTTGCTTGAGGCCTTGCTTGGTAGAAATATATTTCCAAGAAATATTTAAACAAGAAAAAAAAGAACGACAATATTCTAAAGCAGCCTTGTAAAAAAAAAAAATTAAATATTGCTGACTACGAACCTGGAATGTAACGTATAAAATGAATGTCATCTGCCACCTTATCTTCCTACCATATTTCTTCGTCAATAGGTTTTACCCGTATTCAGATTTCTTATAATTAATTCCACGATATGTTCCCTGTCTATAATTTGAAGAATTTTACATAAAATCTCATTAAAAGCTTTCACACGAATTGAAGATGAATACTTTGCAAGTAATCGAACTACCACAATTATCAGCCATTAGCATTTTTTTATAGTTGGTTCTAGTATTATTAGTAATGGAATTACGATTGATCACTATGATTTGCGTAATAAGATTTTCATACACGATTTCCTGCATTTAAAATTTTTTTTTATTTATTTATTTATTATTATTATTATTTTTTTTTTTTTTTTGCTCTATCACAGTCCTCCAATTCGACTGGGTGGTATTATAGTGTGGGGTTCCGGGTTGCATCCTGCCTCCTTAGGAGTCCATTACTTTTCTTCCTATGTGTGCCGTTTCTAGGATCACACTCTTCTGCATGAGTCCTGGAGCTACTTCAGCCTCTAGTTTTTCTAGATTCCTTTTCAGGGATCTTGGGATCGTGCCTAGTGCTCCTATGATTATGGGTACGATTTCCCAATGGCATATCCCATATCCTTATTCTATTTTCAGGGTCTTGATACTTATCCATTTTTCTCCCTCTTTCTCTTCAACTCTGGTGTCCCATGGTATTGCGACATCAATGAGTGATACTTTCTTCTTGACTTTGTTGTTATTATTATTATTATTATTATTATTATTATTATTATTATTATTATTATTATATACTTTTAAACTTCTTCCCCCTCCTCCTCCTCCAGGAGGCTGGAATTCAACCCCCCTCTACACACACACACACACACACACACACACACACAACCAAGAGCGGCAGCCCGCTCCCGCCGCCCGCCAGAGCAAATTCGGAATAAAAAGGAAAATACGGGACAGGCGCCCTTTTGAAGACGCTCGATTCCCGAAGAATGGTGCGCAGCCAATAAAGAGAGCGCGGCGGGATGACCTCAATGGAGCTTCAAAGGACCCGTCCGGTGACCGAAAAGTCTCTCTCTCTCTCTCTCTCTCTCTCTCTCTCTCTCTCTCTCTCCGTCGTGTCGGTCTGTCTCACAAGGGAAAGACCGAACACTTTTTCCTTGTGTGCGGAGAAAATGGTCTTTGTTTGTTTATAGGCAACTCTGCGTAGGAAGAAGGTGTCTTTGGTGAGCTGTGGATTCAATCGTATGTGTTTGTTTGTTTGTATTTGTGCATGCATTCAGTATTTTCCTTGGTGTATATATTAATATCTAGACTGTAATATTAATATAATATATGCCCTGGTGAAACGGAATGTTAATATAGGTGTGCTTATGTTAGATACTTCTGTTGATAAAGAGATAGTGATTCATTTACTACAATTATCATTATATATACATTTTATATATTATGTATATATAATGATAATTGTAGTAAATGAATCAATATTTCCTTATTAACATACGTATGTATGTATATATATATATATATATATATATAATATATATATATATATATATATATATATATATATATACGTGATTGTCTGCGTTCAATTAAATTTCAAGACTCCGAAAAGTAATATTTCATGTTTCATTCCAATTACCTCTCTCTCTCTCTCTCTCTTCCTTTTGTATATTTATATTCCCTGCATTTTGCTGTCAGGAAATTTCAGCCGACAATTAGTAAAGAAAAATTTCATTCCAGTCAACCATTCCTACATTTTATTCTTCCCCCCTTCCATTCCAGTAAGGTTTGTTCCTAGGAATCACCTATGGGCTGTTCTATGAGCAAAAGCCCCGTGCTGGCATAAGGCCAGCTTAATCTTCAACTACGAAACGCCTCCCAGAGGAGGTCGTGCGTTGCATTACTAACCTGATACTAATATTCTTGTATTTCGATACATTTTTATCTAATTTATCTATTTATTATTTTGTTTTTTTATTTTTTTATGAGTTAGATCTCTTTTTTTCTGTATTTCCCTTTACTTCCTCTTACTTCTTCCTAATGAACACCATATTCTTTGGAAGTTTGAATTTGAAGTCACTGGCCTCTTTTGCTTTGGTCCATATGAATAGGTTTTATCTACTAAAAAATAATAATAATAATAATAATAATAATAATAATAATAATAATAATAATAATAAGGAATAAGGGATACCAACAGAACAAACTATTCGGAACCAACCAGAAAAGACTATACAGCCAACTAAGCAGGGGAAGAAAGACACCACCAGAAATTCCTGAAGCCGAACCAAGTTAAGAGACTCTGGGAAAACATATGGAGAAATCCGGTATCACACAACAAACATGCAACATGGCTCCAGGAAGTCAAGGAAGAAGAAACAGGGAGAATAATAAAACAAAGATTCACAGACATCACGACAGACACAGTCAGACACCAACTAAAGGGAAAATGCCAAACTGGAAAGCCCCAAGGTCCCGATGAAGTCCATGGATACTGGCTCAAAAACAAAAAAAAAAAAAACTTCCAAGGCCCTACACCCACGAATAGCAGAACAACTCCAGCATTGTATCTCAAATCACCAAGCACCCAAATGGATGACCACAGGAAGAACATCCTTAGTACAAAAAGACAAGAGTAAGGGAAATATAGCCAGTAACTACAGGCCTATCACCTGCCTACCAATAATGCCGGAAGTTACTAACAGGTATCATCAGTGAAAGGCTATTACAACTACCTAGAGGAGACAAACACCAATCCCCCACCAACAGAAAGGCTGCAGAAGGAAGTGTAGGGGCACAAAAGACCAGCTCCTGATAGACAAAATGGTAATGAAGAACAGTAGGAGAAGGAAAACCAACCTAACGCATGGCATGGATAGACTATAAGAAAGCCTTCGACATGATACCACACACATGGCTAATAGAATGCCTGAAAATATATGGGGCAGAGGAAAATACCATCAGCTTCCTCAAAAATACAATGCGCAACTGGAATACAATACTTACAAGCTCTGGAATAAGACTAGCAGAGGTTAATATCAGGAGAGGGATCTTCCAGGGCGACTCACTGTCCCCACTACTCTTCGTAGTAGCCATGATTCCCATGACAAAAGTACTACAGAAGATGGATGCGGGTACCAACTCAAGAAAAGAGGCAACAGAATCAACCATCTGATGTTCATGGACGACATCAAGCTGTATGGTAAGAGCATCAAGGAAATAGATACCCTAATCCAGACTGTAAGAATTGTATCTGGGGACATCAGGATGGAGTTTGGAATAGAAAAATGCGCCTTAGTCAACATACAAAAAGGCAAGAGTAACGAGAACTGAAGGGATAAAGCTACAGATGGGAGCAACATCACAATAGATGAGACAGGATACAAATACCTGGGAATAATGGAAAAGGAGGAGATATAAAAACACCAAGAGATGAAGGACACGATCAGGAAAGAATATATGCAGAGACTCAAGGCGATAACTCAAGTCAAAACTCAACGCCGGAAATATGATAAAAGCCATAAACACATGGGCAGTGCCAGTAATCAGATACAGCGCAGGAATAGTGGAATGGACGAAGGCAGAACTCCGCAGCATAGATCAGAAAACCAGGAAACATATGACAATACACAAAGCACTACACCCAAGAGCAAATACGGACAGACTATACCATAAACACGAAAGGAAGGAGGGAGGGGAGAGGGACTACTAAGTATAGAGGACTGCGTTAACATCGAAAACAGACACTGGGGCAATATCTAAAAACCAGTGAAGACGAGCAGTGGCTAAGAGTGCATGGGAAGAAGGACTAATAAAAGTAGACGAAAGACCCAGAAATATACAGAGACAGGAGAAAGACAGAAAGAACTGAGGACTGGCACAACAAACCAATGCACGGACAATACATGAGACAGACTAAAGAACTAGCCAGCGATGACAATTGGCAATGGCTACAGAGGGGAGAGCTAAAAGAAGGAAACTGAAGGAATGATAACAGCGGCACAAGATCAGGCCCTAAGAACCAGATATGTCAAAGTACGATAGACGGAAATAACATCTCTCCCATATGTAGGAAGTGCAATACGAAAAATGAAACCATAAACCACATAGCAAGTGAATGCCCGGCACTTGCACAGAACCCAGTACAAAAAGAGGCATGATTCAGTGGCAAAAGCCCTCCACTGGAGCCTGTGCAAGAAACATCAGCTACCTTGCAGTAATAAGTGGTACGAGCACCAACCTGAGGGAGTGATAGAAAACGATCAGGCAAAGATCCTCTGGGACTATGGTATCAGAACGGATAGGGTGATACGTGCAAACAGACCAGACGTGACGTTGATTGACAAAGTCAAGAAGAAAGTATCACTCATTGATGTCGCAATACCATGGGACACCAGAGTTGAAGAGAAAGAGAGGGAAAAAATGGATAAGTATCAAGATCTGAAAATAGAAATAGAAGGATATGGGATATGCCAGTGGAAATCGTACCCATAATCATAGGAGCACTAGGCACGATCCCAAGATCCCTGAAAAGGAATCTAGAAAAACTAGAGGCTGAAGTAGCTCCAGGACTCATGCAGAAGAGTGTGATCCTAGAAACGGCACACATAGTAAGAAGAGTGATGGACTCCTAAGGGGGGCAGGATGCAACCCGGAACCCCACACTATAAATACCACCCAGTCGAATTGGAGGACTGTGATAGAGCAAAAAAAAAAAAAAAAAAAAAAAAAAAAAAAAAAAAAAAAAAAAAAAAAAAAAAAAATAATAATAATAATAATAATAATAATAATAATAATAATAATGATAATAATAATGATAATGATAATGACAATAATAATAATAATAATAATAATAATAAAACTAAATTGTGTATTAATTTTGAAAAAGAGAAAATTCAGGTCTTGAAAAACAATACTAACAACAACAACAACAACAACAACAATAATAGTAATAATAATAATAACAATAATAATAATAATAATAATAATAATAAAATAATATAATTTGTGTATTCATTTTGAAAAAGATAAAATCCAGGTCTTGAAAAAATACTAACAACAACAACAATAATAATAATAATAATAATAATAATAATAATAATAATAAAATAATAATAATAATAATAATTTGTGTATTCATTTTGAATAAGAGAAAATCCAGGTCTAGAACAAATACTAAGCAAAAAAAAGGAAAATTAATAATAAGTAAAAAAATAATTAGAAGAAGAAATGAAAGAATATTGAGAGAGGAAGAAAAGCTTTTACCCTCTCAAGGACCAACATAAAGCACTTACTCTTAGTCCCCTAGCTGCAACCATCCTGATTCGTTTTACTGTACCTCCGTTCGTATTCTCTTTCCTCCATCTTACTTTCCACACACACACACATACCCACAGTTGATTCATAGGGCAACTGCGAGGTTTTCCTGAATTGCCTCATAGGTCCCAGTGCTTGGCCTTTTTAGAGCCTATGTTTTTTATTCCATTTATATTCAAATTCTGTTTGAGAATCCTTACTTGAATGGGAACTTTTTGATATATTTGAGATTCATCGTCTTGATGAGAATTGTCGAGATTATTAAGGGAGGTCTTACCTTAATGGGAACTATATATAAATAATTTAGGATTCTTTACCTTAATGGGACCTGTCTTAATGGAATTTTTATTAATTTTATCAGCGTTTTTTTTTTATCAGTTTCTTTCTGGGACGGTCCCAGCGCCATTTGCATCATTCTGGTAAAGTGTAGCATTCCTCTGATTAGTTATTATTGTTTACTCCAATTAACATGTCACGTTGTTATTAGTTATCCATGTATTCGTCAATTTTGTAATGGTTTTTATATGCATTGACTTTCCTTGGATTTTTTCTGTTTTGTCCATTTTTCATACCTATTTCTGTGTTAAATCTACATATCATCATGCTTAATTCTCTCTCTCTCTCTCTCTCTCTCTCTCTCTCTCTCTCTCTCTCTCTCTCTCATCATACCTCTTTTTGTGTTAAATCTATTGATCACTATATTTAAATAATTCTCTCTCTCTCTCTCTCTCTCTCATCATACCATTTTTTGTGTTAAAATTTACTGATCACCATCCTTAATTCCTCTCCTCTCTCTCTCTCTCTCTTCTCTCTCTCTCCTCCTTCTCTCTCTCTCTCTCCTCCTGTAAATCTACGATCACCATCCGTCTCCTCTCTCTCTCTTTCTCTCTCTCTCTCTCTTCTTTCTTGCGGCTATTCTCTCTCTCCTCATCTCTCTCTCTCTCTCTCTCTCCTCTCTCTCTCTCTCTCTCTCTCTCTCTCTCCATTGTCTCCTGAGGAGGCGGGGTATGAAAATATTATCACTGACCGAAAGTCTTTGTGGAGCTGAGAATACCTGGTGGAAGGAGACGGCGGAGGACAGCAGCAGGATCTCTAGGATCACAGGATGCCGGGAGATCCTACTTCTTCTACTTCTTCTTCTTCTCTCCTTTAACTCTCCATCACCGTCTCACCTGTCATCTTCAAGGAAGGAGGGCAAAGAGAGGGAGGAGGAGGAGGAGGAAGAGGGGGAGGAGGTTGTTGTGTACTTTGGCAGAGAGAGAGAGAGAGGAGGTAAAGGGAAGAATGGGTTTAAACCCCGCGTTTGTTTGTAATTGGGAGATTCTTCGGGGACCGAAGATCAAGAGAGGAGGGAAGAGAAAGAAGGGGATAAGAGGCTGGCGTCCCGCTGAGGTGTCGGAAGCGTGTATCAAGGAGATGGGGCGAGGGGAGTGGGGGGGGGGTTGTTGGGGTCTATGGAGGAACACGGGTCCCAGATGAAACAAACCTGATGGACTGATAGATTATAGAATGGGATACCTTAAAAAAATAAAAAAATGCAAGCCTTGGAGACCCTCGGAGCCCTGATAGTATGATCAATGCTTTGATAATTAGTCGATGCACTTACTAGATAGATGGGATAGCTTTAAAAAAAATTGGATACCCTCAAAAATTGAAAATTAAAATAAAAAATAGAAGACCCTCTTGGCCCTGTTAGAATGATCAATGACTTGATGATTAGTCGGCTGTGCTCGAGTGATTACGGAGAAAATAAATGAGTCTTTGGTTTAGTTTGGTTGATTTTTGAGTCTTGGCGAAGTTATGATGATATACGCAACCGGCAAGTCACCTTATTACTTCGTTAGGTGATGTCTCTTGTGGATTTTCTTGAGAACTTGGCTAAGAATATGTCAAATGGAGCTGTTTTCATTTATTGTCTAATTGTTGTCTCTCTCTCTCTCTCTCTCTCTCTCTCTCTCTCTATCGTTCATACTTGCTACGATATATATATATATATATATATATATATATATATATATATATATATATATATATATTGTGTGTATGTATGTGTGTGTACGTATGTATATACTACCTGCTAATAAACACACACTTTATTTTAGCAGCTGTATGAAACAACACCAGTCAATTCTTCGGAAAGAAAGAAAACAACACAACAAAGAAGTCGATCCTTTGTCACTATCACCTTGCCAGCAAAATATCTTGGAGGTCTCCCCCATCCCCCACCCTCTCCCCAGTTGATGGTAACCCCCTCTCCTCCCTCTCCCCTGCCAACCCACCCTCTCACTCCTTTTCTCCCATTCATAGGACCTCTTGGGCAGGTGACAATGGGCTCACGCCTTGTTATCACCTGAACTCGCCGAGACTTCGCTTTTGACCGAGGCCACCAGTTTCGACACTGATCAGAGATTGGCATCTGTGCGTGAGGACTGTTTTGCTACTGTGATTGTGATGCCTATTTTCTGTTTTTTTTTTTTTTTATTATTTTTTACATTTTTTTTCATATACTAGTAATAGTCATTATCAGTGAAGGTTTTTTTTTTGTTTTTTTTTTTTTTTTTTTTTTTTTTTTTTTTTGTGTACCTCAGGAGTATCATTTTCTGTGGGGGGGAGGGGGGGGTATCTGTATACTAGTCATAGTTATGTCATTATCAGTGAAATGAGCTCTTTTATTATTATTATTATTATTATTATTATTATTATTATTATTTATTATTATTATTATTTTCTCGGGAGTAGATCTGAATACTATAATAGCCATAGTCATTATAAGTGAAGCGAGCTCCTTTTATTTATTTATTTATTTTGAAGATCAGTAACAATTTTGATGATGAATCCAATTATAATTTTTTAGTTGTTAAAAATTATATACTATGAAATACATTCACATCATACGGAGAGTATCATAAAGCTAATCATAGTCACTGTCAGTTAAAGGATGTTTCATCTGTTCGAAGATCCGTAGGAATTTCGATGATAAATCCAACTATAACACTAATTCTCGAAAATAATATGAAATACATTAACAGTTTATCATTTTACTTCAAAATAGATATTTTCCCCTACTTATCTTTGAAGTCGGAGTTGGTAACAGCGCAGATGTGAGACTATGTTAATTTTTTATGTTAGTTGTAAATTCTTCCCTGGAGAACTCTATGACATTGCTTTTATACGAAACTGTTTCAGTTCATTCTGTCTAATTGTTCATTTCCCACCCACTCTCTCTCTCTCTCTCTCTCTCTCTCTCTCTCTTCTCTCTCTCTCTCTCTCTCTCCCCTGGCTCGTGAAGTCTGTTGTAGTTTGCGGTTTTTAAAATTTATCTTCATTTTTTACAAAACTAGAGCTCTTAGTCTCTCTCTCTATCTTTTTATTACCCTAATACACTGAGGATCCATCGACTGTACCACAAAGCAGTGTTTGACCTTCTTAGTTATTTGAATAGTTCCTTTAGCAAAAGTAGTCTTGGTTTTCTGTTAAAGAAAACTATTGAGATGGCTATTTTTGTCCGTCCGTCCGCGCTTTTTCTGTCCGCCCTCAGATCTTAAAAACTACTCAGGCTAGAGGGCTGCAAATTGGTATGTTGGTCATCCACCCTCCACTCATCAAACAAACCAAATTGCAGCCCTCTAGCCTCTGTAGATTTTGTTTTATTTTAAAGTTTTAAAGTTAAAGTTTAAGCCATGATCGGTGCAGGGTTGCCCCAATAACACAAGGGCCACCACCCGCGCCGTGGGCGAAATGAAAAGTTTCATGGACCGTGACTGAGTTTCATACAGCATTATATGCTGTATAGAAACTCGATTGCGCCGAAAAAGCTTGGCCGCATGTTTTACTTGTTACGTTTTTGAATGGTAGATATATATTTCACCTTTCACTTATTAGATGCGATAAAACGATTTGACAAGTGTAATTCTGAGACCGTGTAAATGAATGTTTACAACATCGTTGCAACAAATAGCGCCTCAGTGGCGTGTTCGGTCAGGTCTTGGCCTGCCATCTCGGTAGCCGAGAGTTCTATCCTCTTGCATTCCACTGTGGGGTTAGAGATGTGGTATTTCTTGGTGTTATTAGAAGTTCACATCATCGGACGTGGTTTCGGAAGCTCCACGTCCAAGCCGGTTGGTTCCCGTTTGTCTGAATAAACCATACTGGTTCCATGCAACGTAAAAACACCATACAAACAAACAAACAAATTCAAGAGGATACTGTGACACAGAGCTTATAATAAACAAAAACGCGATTTTTTAATGCCATAAAATTTCCGAGCAAATAATTTAAAATGAAGTAAATATGAAAATTCCCCGAGAGTTACGAACGCATTCATTCTTATGGGTGGGTATGAATTTTCAAATGAAAATGTAACATTGAATAAAGGAATATTTGTTATGAAGTAAAAATTCTTCACTTTTGAGTTTTTTAGGTTATTCATTCAGTTATTGCACGTGAAGACGCAGTATATATAAAATGATTGATACACACACACACACACATAGAGAGAGAGAGAGAGAGATTATAGAAATTACATGCATTGTGCATTATATGGTAAGATTCAAACCCTATTCATACACATACAAATGTGTGTGTATGTATATGTATCTATATATATATTATATATAAAAAAAAATATATAATATAACATACAATAATATATATATATATAAATATATATTATATATTACTATATAATATTATAAAAGCTTTCCTTAAGGGCTTTTGATAGGTTTTTATGAATTGATACATACTATTAAAGAACAGAACGAAAGAGAGAGAGGAGAGAGAGAGAGCTACTTGGAAACCCTCGAGCAGTGCGCTCATTGAAGCGGTTTTTACCCTAAATCAGCATCTCGGGCCAAGAATGTCCTTACCGTGGATCACCTTTCCATTGGGGTCGTTTGTACCTGCATTCTGATCCGGAGGGGTTAGAGTGGGGCCATTTGTGACTGGGGATGGGGGAGGAGGGGTAGGAGAGTTTTTTGGTGGGGTTGGGGTAGAGTGAAAAGGAGAGGAGGCTCCTCAAAGGACCTTCCTTGCATCAAAGGGCTTCCTTCTTCTGCCTGACTGTAGTCGATTGTGTAGGATCGCGGAAGGAATCTTACAAGTGGCCTCCTGCCGTCTTTGTCCGATTATGCATAACATTCTTTGGTCAGGGACTTGGTTGTTTGTTGGGGGGGGGAGGGGGGGGCGGGGGGGGGGGACTAATATCGATTGAATAGGAGGGTGAATGGCATAGATGAAGAAGAAGAAGGAGGAGGATAAGAAAAATGGAGAAGAGAAATTTATCCTTGTTGAATGCCCGTTGAATGCCCAGTTGCAGTGACAAGAAAGATAGTTAGTACCCGGAGGGTATGGGTAAGGGACTAAGAAATTGCGATTGATTGATGGATGGCAAGTAGAAGGAACGATTGGAAACTAGGAGAGAGAGAGAGAGAGAGAGAGAGAGAGAGGGCAGGGGTTGGGTGAAGAACTAAAAAAGGCCGACTGACTGATTAATCGCAAGTATGGAGAACGATAAGGAGTAGAAGAGAAGCGAGAGAGGAGAGAGAGAGAGAGGAAGGATGGAGAGAGCGAGAGAGGAGAGAGAGAGAGAGAGATTCAGCAACGTTGGTAAACGTTATTGTCACAACAAGAAAAAGCTTGATTGGCGACGCGAACTTTTTCATGTCTTTCATGATGCTTGATTTGATTATGTGAATGTGAACGTATATATTTAATACCTGATTTATCTTTTTACCATACTATATATTAACTTTGGAAAAAAAAAACATCTTTTAAAAAAGCCCCCCACCAGAACCTGAGGTGTGTTAGAGCGTTTCAGTGTACCTGTTAATTGCACCCGGGACGTAAAATCGGTCATTAAAAGGTCGGTCAGGTCGTCCTCCGTTTTTAGTTCGCTTAATATAATGGAAAGACCTCCCGTGGTTGAAATTGCAGCGAGTTGTCAGGTGTGATAAAAGAACACAAATTAGGGATTCCCTGTTTGCAAGCCTCAGCAAAAGGGGGTTTATTTCCCCCCCTCGATGCCCGCATTGCCTCTTTTTTTTTTTTTTTTTGTTTTTTTTTTTTTTTTTGGTGCGGCGGGGGGGGGGGGGGCAACGGTTTTGATTAGAGGACCCTCTTTTGTGACGGAGGACAACAATTCGTGATGACCCATTTGCAGGACATTGCAAGAGGCTCTGGATGTCTTGTCGTCTTGGCTGTTTCCACAAAACCGAAAAGGAAATTGTGTTGTTAAAGTTTATTAGTCTTAAATTTCTTTCTGGTTCATGGTGAGAGACTTGTTTGATAATAGAACTAGCAGCGTACTCTTCACTATTTTGGTATCTTCTTGCTTTCCAACTTTGTGTTCAACTTTTGTGGAAGGCGGATTTTTTTAATCACCTTTATTCTGACTTTTATTGTTGGGATTAAAATGTTTTCTCTGATGACCTAACTGTTGGGTTGTTATAATAAAGGTTTGTACCCACACACACAAATACACATATATCATATATATAACATTTAATTTTTATTACTAACATTTTATACTTATATTTATAGACAATATTTATGTATACATTATAAATAATGTTATGTATTAAACCGCAAAAAGACACCAGTCCCCTGCTTGCTTCTTCGGTCGAACAGTTAACTGCTCATAATCTATTCATGTAATGTTATCATTTTGAGTGTATTCGTAATATGTTTGAATGTTGCATGCTTCCCGTGAGTGTGGTGACATATATATAATACTAGATATAGCGATTATCGATATATAAATATATATTATATATTATTATAATATATATAAATATTATATATATATATGATTATTAGTCATGTGTGTGGTGTGGGTGACATGTGTAGTCGTGTGTGCTGTGTGCGGTCGTACTTGTGGTGTTGTATGTTCGTTTGGTTTGTTTTAAACATCTTATTGCAACTTCATTCACCTTTTACTGTCAATATCCTAAAACGTCATTCTTGTCCTTACCTGAATACAATATACAACGAACCAGGATCCAGAGCATATAGCTTCTCCCTAAATGGTTTTAACTCTTGGAGGATTCCCAAGTATTCTTCGGGAATCATAGTCTGGAATCAGTACATGAATTCCCGTATCTAGGACACATGAGCACAGACGACTTAGAAGATACGCCTGTCATAGAAGAATTACGATTTAGTTGTGTGCGAATGGTAACATGATTGCTAGGAGATTTGCAATGTCATCGAGAATACAGAATTGCTGCTCTTTTACCTCTGTTGCTATAGTGTCTGTAGTTGCTCTTGTGGTTGCTCCAATAGACCGAACTCACATGGACGAAGGAAGACATCGAAAAACCGTGAGAAGCATTACTGTTGTTCATAATTGTTTTCTAAGACGCCATACTAACACATTTTACGATCATTCTGCTTCGTAGATGTTCATAGAAAACCGTTTAGACCAAGGTTTCTTAACAGGGGGTTACGGGGGGTTAGAAACCAACATTGCTGAGGGTAATGAGACCTCTTGATCTCTGGGTGATCTGTATATATTTGATTTTAATGTGTGCTATACATGGGTACATTATTTTGTAAGTAAAGTAAATAAAACTAATAAAGAAATATAATGAAATTTGGCTTTTGGGTTTTATCGTATGTGTTCTGTTCCTAGATTAGTTGTTATCTTAAAGTATGTGGTTATACTTAAGTATATTGTTTTTTTTTTTTTTATTTATTGCAAACAAGTTAGGGTCTTTAAGTGGACTCCTTGAGCAAAGGGGTTATGGAACTATGTTGGGGACTTCACTGGGTGTCTGGAGTCATCCAAAGGTTAAGAACGCCTGGTTTGGACAATCTGAAAATCAATGTTAGGCAAACCATGTCTAGTCTAATCACCCGACAAAGAAATATTGATAACAGTCCAGTTAACCACAACATTAAGCAATTAATTGAGCGAATTGTAATTGTGAAGAAGATAAGATGATGACCCTTTTATTTAATGATTGAGGTTTTTCACCTTATGGAAGAACTCAGATACTGTGGATATTCCTTTATTTCTTCCAAATTTTTATTCACTATCGTTATTGTAATTTGTATAATATTATTAATCTTTTATATCAGTGCATTATGATTTCCGTCTGGCTTGTTATGTACGACCATTGTAGGGCGACGTATTCTAAGCATACCTCTCTCCTGTTATGTTAAGAACTGATTTGGTTTCACATATCTTCTCTCAATATTTAAGTGTTGTATGATTATTATTATTATTATTATTTTTGGTCTATCGCAGTCCTCCTATTCGACTGGGGGTGGTACTATTACAGTGGGGGGGTTCCGGGTATTGCATCCTGCCTCCTCCTTAGGAAGCCTATCAAGTTTTTCTTACTATCGTGCGCTGTTCCTAGGAGCACACATCCTTCTGCCATGAGGTCCTGGAGGGCTAACTTGTTCCAGCCGGCTAGTTTTTTACCAGGTTCCTTTTCAGGGATCTTGGGATCGTGCCTAGTGTTCGCTATGATTAAATGAGTAACAATTTCACCCGACTGGGCATGATCCCCATATCCTTCTTATTTCTATTTTCAGCGTTCTTGAATACTTATCCAATTTTTTCTATTTCTTTCTATTATTATTATTATTCATTATTATTTATTAATTATTAATTATTATTACTTATTATTTATTATTATTATTAAATTTGATTTTTTTTACACCAATATGCTTTTGGAAAACAATTTTTTCTGTATGCTTTTCCAGGACGATTGCAAAGCACTCACTTTTGACAGAGAGAGAGAGACGGAAGGAGAAGAGAGAGAGAGAGAGAGAGAGAGAGAGAGAGACTCTCCTTTCGTCTTGCTGTTTATCCTTATTATTCACGGAATTCTTTTTTAAGAAAATTTTAAATTTTTTTTTTTTTTTTTTCAAATTCATGTCCCCCTCTCATTTCTCCAAGAGACAGAAGTCCTTGTTACATAAAACGGCCTTCTTCAAGATGGCTCTCCTTCCTTCTCTCCGCTCTCTCGGTCTCGTCCTCCTCTCTCTCACTCTCTCTTCTCTCTCTCTCTCTCTCGTGTTCCCGATGGCTCCTCCCTGGTTTCCTTCACCTCTACTTTCTCTACTTTATTGTGAGGTGTCGAATTCGCTCTTTTTTATTGCTCCTTGTGTGTCATCTATGTATAAAAGGACAGTAATTCCTTGGGTCTGTGGTGTGGGTATTGGGCATTTTTGTGTTTTATAATACAAATCACTGTAATTATACAAATACGTGCATACATTACATACACACCATTACATAATATATACAAATGTATTGTGTGTTGTTTGTTTGTTGGTGTAACGTATGTATGCGTGTGTGGTGGGGTCGTGTACATGTTTGATCAATATGGCTTTTGCAATGTGTATGGGTAGTTGCATATTGGTAACAACATTTTACATTACTATGCAATGTACTGATAAAACTTGTTTACCCATTTTGTACGTGATAACCCGAAAAATGTATATACTTCTATTACACACACCACAACACACCACACACACACCACACAACATATATTACTAATATTATATATATAGATTAGATATATTAATATATATATATATATTTGTGTTTGCAATTACATGAGAATTAGCTTAATATCCTGTAAGCATGTTTGAAGCACTGGAGGGAGGAGAGAAGGAGAGAGAGAAGATGAGAGAGAGAGAGAAGAGAGAGAGAGAGAGAGAGAGAAGCCAGTCCCTACTGGAAATCTGACACGACAAAATAGCTCCTTGGAATGGAGGAATGCAATGCGTATAATGTAACAGCCATTGACGGAGGAGAGAGAGAGAGAGTCTTGAGGTCTTGAGAAAGCCAGGTAAGGTGATCTGCGCCTACTCGAGAATTTCTTATTGGGAATATTCACGCTCATTTAGGCCTACGGAAGGCACAGTTTCATCGACACAGATTCAGTTCCTCGCTGGAATTCCTTTTTGGGGGTTTTTGAGGGGGTGCGCGCGCTGTCTATTCCTGCAGGCCTATACATTTTGATTCCCACCGGTCGCTTTGCCGTTGTTTTACAAAAAATTTTTGCCGATTTTTTTTTGATGTAGAGGTAAGGCGGTTATCTATTTAAAATGGAAAGGGCAAGTTTTCTCATTTTTTTTTTAAATATTTCAATGGAAAATATTCAGAAAAGGATACACACACTTGTATGAGCTTTACTTTGGAGTATCTTTATTGTACGTACGGGTGGAATTTCATCCGTAGATATAATTATTTAGCTACATTTTAATGCTAATCAGTTGAAACGGTTATATGGATGGTGTCGTTGTTTTACAAAATAACGTTCTGAACTATTTGAGATATATATTAATAATATATTATATATATATATATATATATATAGTATAATAAAGTAAATTATTATAATATATAATATATATATATTTATTTATTATATATAATAATCATTATATTAGTCTATATATATATTATTATATAATAAATCCAGTTGAAACGGTTATATGGAATCCGTGTCGTTGTTTTTTACCAAATAACGTTCTAAATTTGAGATTTTTGGATATATATATATATATATATATATAATATATATATTATATAATATATGTATATATTATATATATATTATTATATATATATATGCCGTGTGTGTGTGTTTGTCGTGTGTGTAAATTTATTACACAGTATTTGTATATGTATGTTCATATAATAAATATATCGATAAATATATATATATTATATATATATATATATATATTATTTGTCTTATTGTAAGCTGTAGGATTTGCAATTGTAACTATGATGGATAAATAAATTCAATCTTCTGGTCATAGACAAATCTATTACCGTCCACTTATTAACTATTTCATTTGACTATATGATAGAAAGGAAAAAATATGCCCTAAAGTGGATTATAAATGTTTGAAAGAATAAAAATATTGTTCGGAATAAATCAGTACTTTGGCAAAAAGTGAAATTCGGTACAGACGTCGGCGGACAAATATCTTTGATCTTTTTTACTTTTTAGGCCTAACGGAAACTTTCAAAGTCCCAAGAATCTTGGGGACCACAAAAGTGAACCTTGTTTTGGAAGCTCATGGTTCACGCTTAATTGACGGAGGAATTCCACCCCTTCTTTATACGTAGGTACTAATCCGGTCTTACCGTTGGGCAAGCCCTTTATATGATTATATACTACTATAGAATACATATTATTATAAAATAATATATAATATAGATAGTATAATATAAAGGTTTTGCCATTTTTTCTTGCGTGGCAAACCTTATTTATTTTGCATAGCATCACGTTTGCATCATTACTTCGCTGATCAAGTTATTTAATATATTAATTTAATATATATATTATATATATATTAATATATATATTTATATTGTGTGTGTGTGTGTTGTGTGTGCGTGTGTTTGTGCGTGCGTGCGTGCGTTTGCGAGTTTTGGTGTATACCCATGTCGTACATTTGAGTGCGCGTCCGTGTATGTGTGTTTGTGTGAGCGTGTTTAGGTATGTATAAACACATGAAGTGTACTTTGATTAACTTGTTCATATATATCCTTCTTTTTCCTGTATGAATATTTATCGTTCTTCTTGATTGAAGAGTAATAAGTATTTCAAGGTTACTTAACTACGAACCAGTAAAACATGCCAGAAATCACGGTAGTATTTTGAAGCCAGAACTCTTTAAAAACCTGCGTCAATTGGCACTTCCTTTATTTTTTTTTTTTATTGAGAATTTATTTTCGACGCTAAAAAAAAAACAAAAAAAAACACCACAAACACACATTAGTTATATCACATCATAGCACATCTTAATTTTTTTTATGAGAACTTTATCGATCTAAACAAAAACAAAAAACAAAAAATTGGTTACATCGTTGACTGGATTGTATCATTTCCATTTCAGCTTCATGTAAAATAACGATAGGCTCAGTTCCAGCAGACTTTGAAGGCTTCTTAATGAGTAAGTAGCAATAATGTTGACCAAAGCACTTTTTCACTACTACATGTGTTCACTTGGGTGCAGTTGGGACGTGCTATATAATCGTTAATAAGCTCACTGATCTGAGCTCGAGTTGGTTTTATAATCATAAAATAATAATAATAAGAATAAATAATAATAATTCCTTTATTTCAGCTCAGGGCCATTATACATGGAATAAAATACAAAATAACGAAAGACAGTAAACATACAACAATCTAGATAGATCAGACATGATAAAAAAAATTAATAATCGCATCTATTCCACAAAATAGCTGAGGTTTAGCATAAAAGATAGGTAAATCAAGAATACTGGTAATAACAGTAATAACTATTGGTGAGAAAAAAAAATGCATTGAGAGTTATAACATTTAGTGCATACATATTTATAGAAAGTATCTCTTGATATTGGACGTAGTCCGATACAGGATGTTATATCCTTTAGAATATTGTGTATTTTTGTGAATGGAATAGCTATAACCTTTACAAATGATTTACTATGAGAATGAAATAGCCTGTATGAATCTTGCATAGAACTTTAAAGGCCTACGTAGTTTGCGGATTGCATTGCTATAAAAGCAGTTAATATCTCTCTCCCCTCTCTCTCTCTCTCCTCCTCATCATCATCTCTCGTCTCCTACTCTCTCTCTCTCCTCTCTCTCTCTCAGTTCACAAACTGAGGATAATTCCCTTTGGTTTGGCGTCTCCGACTCGAATTTTCTTTCAAACACAGGGAATATGTGTACCTAGGTGTCAGTAGACAGTTGTGGGTCGCTACCATAGGTGTGGAGATGAAGAATAATGATTATGGAAGTAACACAACAATTAAGATAGTTTTGAAACTAAGGAATTGGTTTACTTTGAGTGTCTTCGATGATCTGTAAAGTCATTAGCGTGAATAAAAGGAGATGAAAGGTAATAGCATCAAAATGTAATAGAATGTCATGAATTTTTTTTTATTTTTTTTTATTTTTTTATTTTAACAGATTCGGTAACCAAATAATTGCATTAGTTAAATTCCAAGCGAAATTTTAACCCAAGCGAAAATCTTCAAACACTCTCTCTCTCTTCCTCGCTCTCATCTCTCTCGTCTTCTACTCTCTTCTTCCTCTCTCTCTCTCTCTCTCAGTGGAAGTTAGTAGGCTCCATTATATTCTGTACTGATTCGTTGCTAAGCCAGATGGAATTCATGTATTTACTGAGAGCGTGTTTAGAGTGTAAGAGAAGGATAACAATCTCTCTCTCTCTCTCTCTCCATGAGAATTATTCCACATTATTTCAAACCTCTTGCTTTTCTTCTTCTTTCTCTCTCTCTCTCTCCTCTCTCTCCTCGTTTCTCTCTCTCTCCTATTAAAATTCCATTAAAATTATTCCGATAATCATCAATTGATTTGCTTTCTCTCTCTCTCTCTCTCTTCATCTTCGCTCTCTCATCTTCTCCTCCTCTCTATCTCGTCGTCTCCCTCTCTCTCTCTCTCTCTCTCTCCTGTAAACTATTGCCTATAGTAAACTCTCTCTCCCAATCTCTCCTCTCTCTCTATCTTTTTCTCTTTTTCCTCTCTTTCTCTCTTTCTCTCTCTCGTCTCTCTCTCTCTAAATCCTCTCTCTCTCTCCTATCGCCAACCATTGCCAACAAAGCAAATCCATCCCCTTCCCGTTAAAACAAAAAGTATCCCTACAGAAAATACCTGTGGGTGTTGAATACCTCAGAAGTGGCCATTACCGTCAGCCAAAGTAAATACTTAACCAGCATGACAGAGGAAAGAGCGGCGTTATTTTAAATGAACAAATATTAACGTGTTTACTCAGGGGCCTCCAAACGATGGGGAAAAGGGGAAAAAGGAGTTTTTTTTTTTTTTTTTTTTTTCTTTTTTTTTTTTTTTTTTTTTTTTTTTTTCTTGATAGCTATTTTGGGGGCGGTTACCCCGAGATCCGCTCATTACCTGGGAGGACTGGTGAAATTTTATACAGGTGAAATGGACAGGGTCCACCCCACTATATACATACATGCATACAAAAGTTTTTTCGAATTTGTAGTAATAACAATAATACATACATACCATACATCAATAGACAAAAAAGTTTGTCGTTTATAGGAGCTTCCAAAGAACAGGGACTGTAAGTCCTCCTGTCAGTTTTCATTCCTACGTATAATTGGCAATAATAAAAAAAATGGTAACCTGGTAGCCTATAATAATTAATAATAATAATAATAATAATAATAATAATAACTAATAATAAGAATAATAATAAATAAAATTTACTACCCATAATTCCATAGGGCACCTAGGGCCAACGATTCCAAGATCCAGTTGGAAAAAGGAAATCGGGAAAAAGCTAGAGGCTGAAGTAGCACCAGGACTCAATTGCAAAATGTGGGCTGTGGTTCCTGGAAGCAGCGCACATAGTAAGAGGAGTGACGGGACTCCTAAGGACGGCAGGATGCAAACCCCGGAACCCCACACTAATAAACCACCCCCAGTCGAATTGGAGGAACTGTTCAGAAAACAAAACAAAAAAAATTTCATCCATTATGAAAATGGGGATTTAATTAATTATTTTATAAGAAGAGAGAGAGAGATAAGAGAGAGAGAGAGAAGAGAGAGAGAGAGGAGGAGAGAGGAGAGAGATGACTGACCAGCGGTGAATAAACACGAGGAAACAGGAGTCTTGAAACTGAACTAAACAGGGGGTGACAAAACCACGGCCTCTGAACCGAAAACAACCTTCCACTTAGAATATTTTACGAAGGGCAACAAAGTAAACAAAACAGTTTGCATGGAAACAAAACTGTACTTTCTCTGAGGGCATCTGGTATACAGGTAGGTATACGCAATGCCTTTTGTGTCAGGCCCTGCACTTTTCGTATTTAAATGCGTTTGTTTTTTTAAACCTATTTGTTTATTGTTTTGATTAATATGTTTTTTCCTTTTTAGTGAGGAAACCTCGATACTTTCCCTGTATTTTCTTTTTCCTTCTCTTGGCTCGTAAAAAATAATTATAATCCATATTTTGAAGTTTTTGGATTTCTGGTGGGGCTTCCTTTCCTCATGAATAAGGGTTCATCTTTTCGAATCGCAATTGATAATAAATCAATAATAATTGAATGTCGGCAAATACCGTCCGGATCCCAACAAAACGTTGAAGAAAAAGAAAAGGAAAAAAATGAGGATAAGTATCAAAGACCTAGAACATAAAAAATAAAAGTAAGTTATATGGGATATTGACAGTTGAAATTGTACCCAGAAATCATTAGGAACACTAAGACACGGGATCCCAAATGATCCCTGGAAAAGGAACCTGGAAAAACTAGAGGCTGAAGTAGGCTGCAGGACTCCATGCACAACGAGGTTGATCTTAGAAACGGTCGCACAATAGTAAGGAAAGTGGATGGACTCCGAAGGAAGGCAGGATGCAACCCGGCAACCCCAACCCCCCACTATAAATACCACCCAGTCCGAATTGGAGGACTGTGATTAGGACCAGTAAATAATAATAATAATAATAATAATAATTAATAATAATAATTATAACTAAAATTAAAAGATTGTTACAATCGCAATTCATTGCTGGTAGGCTAATCTGAGTTGCACAGAATCAAATTCATACATTGTAGTAGTACATAGTATTTTGTATAGTGGGAGAATATCCACAAATATTTTCACCCTCCATTCCATGTACAGAATGAATGAATAGGAAAAGAAGCATTGCCCAGACCCCAGAAATTATTGGCCACGTGGAAGGTTAGAGAGTATTGGTGATGTTAAGGAGATGTGGAGATGAACTAGAAGAAATGCTCGATGGAGCCATTATAAGAGTAATACATTATTAACCTAATAGGTTAATTTAATCAGTTTTTTTATTATTTAATTAGCAAATAAAAGACATTCTAAAGGTTAAGCTTCCAGTTCAGAGAAATTATTTTAGGATGCGGTTGCAAGCCTGGACCAACCTAAACCACACCTATATTCCAAGGGATACGACAAGTTCAGACAGTGTCTAGTCACCCAATCAAGTACTGAACAGATTCTGCGTTGCGTATTTCGCTTTACTTTGACGATTCTTTGTGGCCAGAATAAAACGTAATTACCTTCCATTTGAACGAAACACACCCCTCGCTCACTCTCATCTCTATCTCTCTCTCTCTCTCTCTCTGTCTCTCTCTCTCTCTCTGTCTCTCTGTCTCTTATATATATATACTATATATATATATATAATATATATATATATATTAATAATAATAATAATAATTAATAAATAATTAATAATAATAATAATAATAATAATAAGATAATATAATCATAATATATATACCATACATAACCTACATTACATCTGTGTGTGCAAAGAAAAGAAATTGTTTTCCGTGGAACCCCCCCCTCTCTCTCTCCCCCCCCCTCTCGCTCCCTCTCTCTCTCTTGCCTCTCTCTCCTCTCTCTCTCTCTCTCACACACAAACACAGCCACAAACACCCCACACACACGAATTGCATGCGCACACTGAACTGACTAAGTGCGTGGCATGTGGTATTATAAAGCCTTTTGAGCCTAAGGCCAAAGGAGCTCCTATAAAACAGGTACTGGGACAGAGAGAGAGAGAGAGAGAGAGAGAGAGAGAGAGAGAGAGAGAGATTTACAGTTACAAGTAAACTACTCCATTCAGGGGTTTGACAGGTAGATGACTATTGTCGTCTCCTAAGGAAGGTTCATTGGCTTCTTGGGTGTTCTTTCTTCTTCTTCTTCCTCTTCTTTTTCTTCTTCTTCTTGTTCAGGGAATTGGGAATTTTGGTCTTTTGTTTGTGTGGGTGATTCGCTTCATTCCGTGGTGCCTTTGTCTTGTGGTGATTGATTTGCTCTGTTTTCTCAAGAGAGAGAGAGAGAGAGAGATTTTCATCTTTCCTTGAAGAACGTGTGGCTCTGTAATTTTGTTTGTGTCTTATGTCGCTACGTTTATGTTTTTGTTTTGTCGTTATTTGTGCTTCTATTTAGACTCTGGGTGTTAAATCTTTGTATGCACCTGATTGAACGAAGGTCCTTTTGACAGGTGTCAATTAGCACTCGAAGAGGCAGGTGTACATTGTGCTATTTTTGCATGAAATTTATATTTTCCAATTTGGCCTTTCTCTTTCATGTTTTTAATAGGCGGTCATTGAAATTTGTTATTTCGCTCTACTAGAAAATAAATAAATCAATAAATAAATGCATCATCAAGATTACATTTGCGGATATATGGACCTAACTGTACCTTGACAATAAGTCGTATTATACAGAAGAACGAACAGTTTTTTTTTATATTTAGATTAACATTTTCCTCTTCTTGGTCGCTGGAAATACATATAAATTAGCCTCGGTAATTATAAGCTGCGATCGTGTGCTTGTGATCGTGGTAAGTGTAATCACTTGGACCCCAAAGGAAATAGTATGTTTTTTATGTAAGTTTCATCGTTCAAATTTATATAGACGTGTATTTAGATGAAACAATTTACATAATTATAATACTCGTAAATATGCTGTATACTTTGAAGTTTCAAGTGTGTATTTATGTAATATATATATATATATATATATATATATGTATATATATATATAATACTATAAATATATATATTATATATGGGTATATATACTGCGATGATGATATATAATTTTCATTATGCAGGTTTTCATGGGAAAATATATAGTTCATTTTGCTTAGTGTATTTAATATTTAATTATATTTGCCAAGTAGTTCAACTGAACTGACAATAGGTCTGCTTGCCAATATTGCACACACACACACACTATATATATATATATATATAGGTATATATATATATATATATATATATATAATATATATATATATATATATATATAAGTGTGTGTGTACATACGTTATATTTGATTTATTCATGATATATTCTTCATCCAAGAGAAATTAGTATTTACAAAAAGCCTAAACGAAAACAAAATTCACCTGTAGAAATTCTCAACTCCGCCCCCCCCCCCTTTTTTTTTTTTTTTTTTTTTTTTTCTCTCTCTCTCATAAACATCCCCACCAAAGGATTTACCATTTAATTGTTTTCGGGGATTTTAACTCCCCCCTGCTGAAAAACCCCAAGCTTTAGACCCCGGGGGTTGGATGGTTTTTTGGATGGATGGGAGTGGAGGGGCCAGGAAGGATTCAGGAAACAGGTGAGAACGATAAGGAATGCGTCCTTCGAGAAAAGCATCCTTCGAAAGATACTCCTTTTTAAAATCCCCGCTTATCAATAAGGGTCATTTTCCTTATACGGAGTCGTAGGTTTATCGACCTTACGACCGTCCGTCAGATGTCGTAAGGACCAATGGCTCGTTTGATATCGTATGAAAGTAACCCTTAGAGGTTTAGTTTTTCGGGGAGGGAGGGAGGCGGAGGGGGGGGGGTTAGCTTTTTCGGGCCTGCTGCCGCCGCTGCTTAAGGTGATTGGCTATGGGTCATTAGGGTCATCTCAGGTCACCTGTTGTTATTAGAGACGGTCGGGACGTCTTATTTGAACACCTTAAAACTGGTGTTTTGCGTTGACCCATCTTTGTACGAGAGAGAGAGAGAGAGAGAGAGAGAGAGAGAGAGAGAGAGAGAGAGGTATATCTGATGTAGGTGATCTCTTGAAATATTTCGTACTTCGGTTCTTAGAGAGAGAGAGAGAGAGAGAGAGAGAGAGAGAGAGAGAGAATATTTACGGACTACTATTACTGTCGTTCCCTTTGGAAGCTCATGATCTCTCAGTTTCTCTGTTACACCCGCCAGGCCACCTCTTCACTCTCATAAGAGGCCTATAATAAGTATAGCAGGCCTAAGCCATCCTTTATAACGAAAAAAAGTTTTGGAACCTTCTACTTTCCTATGGTGTCCATGACTTGTTAATGTGCTGAGACCTGTATGCCTTCGTTTTTTCTACTCTTCTTCAGACATTTTAGGAAAAGAGAAGAATAGTATTTTTATTATTAAAATCCCATCATCTGTGAAATTTCTATCGTTACTCCAATCTAAATCATTTCTTCCATCTTCGGCCACTTTCCCCAGTATAGAATATATATGAGAACGGCAAACGAAAAAGGTGGAATAACATTACCCCTTGACAAGACCCTATCAGTTGGGTAAAAACTATGAGAAGGTTAAGCTAGAGGTGAGTGGAGATTTGTAAAAGATATACATACTTTCATACATAATATATATATATATGTATGTGTGTGTGTGTGTGTGTGTGTGTGTCTAAAAAAACTCACAGTAACGTGATTAAGAGTATTTTAAGTAATAAAAGTCCACACTTATGTTAGCTGTGTATTGAAAACTTCAAGAAGGTGAAAGCTCCCGTAAAGTTTTTAATACACAACTTTCATAAGTGTGGACTTTTATGACAAGGAGTTACAAGAATTAGGATGTCTCAAAGACTTGTTAGTCCATCCGAGGAAGCATCGTGTGCTCACTTATGTGTAGGAGCAGGTTTTACTGTGCATTCACAGTGTCCTAATGATTTTGTCTAGCTTTCTTTACTTGAAATGTGTGTGTTTTTGATTGGAGAGAGAGAGAGAGAGAGAGAGAGACCTTACAGACCTTACAGACCTTACAGTTCGTTCGGGTTGCCCCAGGTCCCTCAGTGTGCGCCTCTAATGTCTACCAGAGAGTTGCTAGTACAATCTTCCGGTATATTTTGCATCTTCCAATCTTGGATGGTCTGGGATGCAGTTTAGATATTTGTCGAGCTTATTCTTAAACACATCTACGCTCACTCCTGATATATTCCTCAGATGAGCTGGCAACGCATTGAATAGACGCTGCATTATCGATGCTGGTGCGTAGTGGATTAATGTTCTGTGTGCTTTCCTTATTTTTCCTGGTATAGTTTTGGGCACTATTAATCTACCTCTGCTTGCTCTTTCTGATATTTTTAGTTCCATGATATTTTCTGTTATTCCTTCTATCTGTTTCCATGCCTGAATTATCATGTAGCGTTCTCTTCTCCTTTCTAGACTATATAATTTTAAGGATTGTAGTCTTTCCCAGTAGTCTAGGTCCTTAACTTCTTCTATTCTAGCTGTAAAGGACCTTTGTACACTCTCTATTTGTGCAATATCCTTTTGATAGTGTGGGTACCATATCATATTGCAATATTCAAGTGGACTACGAACATATGTTTTATAAAGCATAATCATGTGTTCAGCTTTTCTTGTTTTGAAGTGCCGCAACAACATTCCCATTTTTGCTTTACATTTTGCCAACAGAATGGCTATTTGATCATTGCATAACATGTTCCTATTCATCATCACACCAAGGTCTTTAACTGCTTCCTTATTTGTGATTGTCTCATTATTAGGTCCCCTATATGCATATAGCTTTCCTTCTCTGTCTCCATAATTTATTGATTCAAATTTATCAGAGTTAAATACCATCCTATTTACCTCTGCCCAATCATATACTTTGTTAAGGTCTCTTGTAGAGCGTTCCTATCTTCATCACAAGTAATTTCTCTACTTATTCTTGTGTCATCAGCGAAACTACTCACTACCGAATCCTTAACATTACTGTCTATGTCTTCAATCATAATAACAAACAATATTGCAGCTAGCACCGTACCTTGTGGCACACCGGATATTACCTTGGTTTCATCCGATTTCTCATCGTTTGCAATAACTATCTGTTTTCTGTTGTGTAAAAATTCTTTTAAACCATCTTCCTACTTTATCTACGATATTGTGTTTTCTAATTTTCTTTGCTAATATATTATGGTCTACTTTGTCAAAAGCTTTTGCAAAGTCTAGATAAACCACATCTGTTTCATTTCCGCTTTTCATATTTTTGAATATGTTCTCACGGTGGACTAACAGTTGGTTTGTGTACTTTTTCCGGGTACGAAACCGTGTTGTCCTATATTAAAACAAATTATTTTTTATTAAATGTTTCATAATATTTTTCTTCATTACCCTTTCAACACTTTCATAATATGTGATGTTAGACTCACAGGCCATATAATTACTTGCCTCTAGTCTTGATCCACTTTTGAAAGTAGGGGTGATATATGCTAATTTGTGCTCATCATAAATCTTGCCTGTATCTACACTTTGTCTTAATAATATTGCAAGTGGCTTTGCGATAGAATGAACTACTTTCTTTAACAAAATAGCAGGGACTCCATCCGGCCCTGCAGCAGCTCCATTTTTAATTTCATTAATTACCTGCACAATATCAGCTTCATTAATTTCTATGTCAGCTAAATATTCACTATTTTCGTCCCTACTTATTCTATATCATTATCTTCATTATCTATTCTAGGGGTGAATTCTCTCTTATATCTTTCTGCCAGTATGTTGCAAATTTCCTTTTTTTTCATTCGTTAATCTCCCTTCAATTCTCAGAGGGCCTATTTCTATTCTTCTTTTATTCATCTTCTTCGCATATGAGATAATAGTTTGGGGTTTTGCTTGATGATAATATAGGGTTTTTTCTTCCAAGTCCCGTTTTTTCATTTTCTTTTTGATTGTATAATCTTTTGTTCTGCATTTTCTATCTTACTTTTTAGTTCTATAACTTTCCATGCATTTTTTTCTTTTGCAAGACCTTTTTTCCACTTTCTGATTTTCTGGAACAAGATCCTTCTGTCTCTTTGTATGCATGAATGATGTTTACTTTTCTTCTTCGGTATATATTTATTTCACTATTTTCTCCAATATTTTATATAATATCTCCGTATTTACCCTTATGTCATCACTTACGAAAATGTTATCCCAATCTTTGTTTAATTCTTCATTAATTTCTGACCATTTTATATTTTTACTGTAGAAGTTGTATTTTCCATATCCTTCCCACTTTTTCATTTCTTGCTTATCTCTATTTTCACTTGCTTTGGAATGAACTGTTAATTCTAATGACATTATGATCTGAAATACTCGCATTATAAACTATTATTACTTTAACATAATTCATCTCGTTCACAAATACTAGGTCTAAAGTATTTTCCTTTCTTGTTGGCAGGTGATTTATTTGTTGAATGTTTGATTAGTAGCATATCTAATAAAGCTTTTCAAATTGCCTCTTATCTTCTGCACTACTTATTACTCTCTTTTTTATATGTATAAGTACCAACCACAGTCTCCTATTCGTTCTTTCCATTCTACGAAAGGAAAGGAAATTGAAGTCACCAGATAGAAGAATAGTCCAGTCCTTGTGATTTCTACATATATCATCCAATTTTTCAATTATTAAGTCAAACTCTTTAGTATTAGGAGGTCTATATATTACTATGTTCATCAATTTTTCAGATTCAAATTCTACCGCTATTAGTTCACATTCTGAGTTACTATATTTCTCATATATTTTTCCTTGTTTTTTGTCTTTCCCATATATTGCGGTTCCCCCTTGATTCCTATTTTTTTCTATCTGATCTATAAGTTTGGAACCCTTTTATTTGATCATCATTCCCAGTCTCTTGGGAATACCAGGTTTCACTTATATTCATATTATATCTATTTTCTTTTCATTTTGGGTTAGTTCTTCTAAGTACTCTATTTTTCTTTTTGAGTTACTCGTAACTAAACCCTGCGCATTCATCACTATGATGGTTTGCGTGTTTTCTCCTTCATTTTAATATTGGTAGTAATAAGGATTTTCCCATGTCTCTTTCCTGTTCTGGTATGTTGTTCTTTTTTTCATTTCCAGAATTTTTGACATTAAAAATCCATAACTTTCCATAATATTTGATCTTCCTTCATCATAATTATTCATTTTGTGTCTGAATCTGCAATTTTCTCCGTTTCTGCAATATCCTCTTGCATAATAAATACAGTTATTATCTCTTGAGTAGAATTTCGGAGCTGAGTGCTTTGAAATTTTTTGCTGACACACTCTGCATATCTCATTGGTGGTTTGCTTTTCTCTTTTACCTGATATTCTTGATTTCTCTCTTTATTTGTTTCTTTCTTATTTTGGATTTTATTAATTACTTGTTGGTTATTTATTTGATTATGATTCATGCTACAGGGTGCATATATTTGCATTTTTGTCGAACTTACATCCTTTTCCTTCTTTTAGGTTTTTACATATTTTTGGATGCAGATCTCTGCAATCATCCCCATAGCCATCTAAGTATGCACATTTACCATATATTTCATAGTTTTGACATACCTTAGGATGTTTGTAGTAACATCTTTCTCCAAATCTGCAATTCCCTCTTTTCAAAAGGTTGCAGATTTTGTCTTTCTTGTCTATTTTTTCCTCTTTCCCGTCATTGTGTAGATCTGGGTAGAGCCTCTTCGGGATTTGCTTTTCTGTTGTCATATCGTAATTTATTTCTTCGTAGGTATGCTGCTTTATTGCCTCATATGTAGTACACACACACACACACACACACACACACACACACACATATATGCATCCAAATAAACTTGTACGTTTTAGTTGCAGTAAGGTTAAGCCCGAATGACATCTAGTATATGGGGTAATTGTACTTGTCCGAAGGATCCGTGCCACTGAGAAATTGTTACCTAATTTAACACAAGAAAAAAATAGAAATAATAAAATGAGGGCGAGGAGAAAGATTCATGAATCATAAATTAACGATAATGCGAGTCTCCACCAGTCGGCAGATTATGAATTAAAGAAAAGGGGATGGAACAGGGGAAATGCAGAATAATTAAGAGATGGAAAGCCATACAGAATCGGACCGTGGAATGAGGGTGCTGGAAAATGGAAGTGTGTTATTAGGGAAATGGTGATGCAATGGGTGCATTGATTGCCTGTGACTCTTATCGACCGTCAATGCAACGAATTCACTTTTATTTTAGATTTTTTCAGATTCTTAGGAGAATTTGCGTAGATTAGAAGTTAACCGATAGGAGAGAGATAGTAGGAAAGTAAATGGTACTTATATTTTGCCTTTATGTAAACATTAGCGTTTACTTAAACACATGTACTTTGGAAGCACCTCACTGGCGTGATCAGTATGGTCTTGGCCTGCCACCTCGGTGGCAGCGAGTTCGATTCTGGGGCATTCCATTGAGGTGTATGAGATGTGTGTTTCTGGTGATAGAAGTTCACTCTCGAACTTGATTAGGAAGTCACGTAAAGCCGTTGGTCCCGTTACTGAATAACTAGTGGTTCCATGCAGCGTAAAAACACCATAAAAACAAACAAATAAACCTGTATTTTGGAAATTTAGAAATATATTAGTAACCACACTCAACTATATATATATATTTCCACGGGAATATATAGTCAGTCACAGCTTTGCCTACTTGCAAATACACACATACACAGTTCAAAATAGGAATGCACCAATGTTATTTGTTATCCAGCGTTCTAATGTGCATTAATAAACATTTATATGCACTGACCTTAATCATAACTTGTATTAATATGTCTTAGTTCGCCAACGCATGCTCATATAGCTACGTTCATACAAACATAGGTACTGCGCAGTTTTATTTATTATCCAACTTTCTAACATGTAAGAATAAACGCATTAACATGCATTGTACCTTAATCAGACATACGTACAAACAA
>NC_061108.1:128486314-128506314 GCF_015104395.2 Macrobrachium nipponense
TCGTCATGGCCGAGTCTCTCATTATGCACGCATTAAGTAACTGAATCATCTATCTATCTATCTATCTATCTATCTATCTATCTATCTATCTATCTATCTATGTCTATATGTGTGTGTGCGTGGGATCATATATATATATATATATATATATATATATATATATATATATATACATAAACTATATATATATATATATATATATATATATATATATATATGTAGAAGATATCTTGTGTTAACCCTAGGATTATATTATATATATATATATATATGTGTGTGTGTGTGTGTGTGTATGTGTATGTATGTATGTATGTATGTATTAGTTATTATATATTGTTGATATTATTTTTTTTTGTGTCATCTGTAATTCAGGATTTCGTAACAGAAAAGTATTGAGAAGGACAGAAATTTTGATAATACCGTGTTTTATTTCGTCAGTTTTCTGGTCTTATCACTATCATTATCATTAGTATTATAAATTTTTATATTCCTTATTTCTTTTTGCTTTATTGTTATCAGTAACGTTTACTCTTTCATTTTAATTTAGTCATTGCAGTACATCAAAGCTCTAATCATTCATTTCGCGACCCGAAATTGTTATAGTGCAGTGAACGAAGTGATCAGTAGTGTATACTCTCTCTCTCTCTCTCTCTCTCTCTCTCTCTCTCTCTCTCTCTCTCATACACACACACACACACTTGTAGCATTTTGTAACCCTTTTTGATGTGTAATGATTTGCGTATAATCATTTTTCATTAAGCCTTAGAACTATTCATCCTTAGGCCTACCTTTCACAAAATTTAAAACCTCCTTTCTTTTAAGTAGACTTGGTAAAGAGGACCAGAATTTCCGGCTTTTTTTTTTTTTAAAGCTTTCATCACATTTAATAAGACAATGATGCTTTCTCTCTCATGACGCTTTCTCTTGGAGGCTTCCCTCTCATCGGCTCGGCAAAGCCTTTTTGGACGAGAGATGGACTATAACTAACGTTAGGCCTACTCGCAACTTTATAGGCCTATGGATTTCAGTTGCTCAGTGGACGTTCGAAACACTTCTACGTGAATTATGGCCTGATAGCTGCTGGAGTTTCACCGTCATAATATCATAATATATATATATATATATATATATATATATATATATATATATATATATATATATATATATATATATATATGTATCATTACTTGTATTTCTCCCGTTTTTACAGACCAACTGTTCAACTCTTCTCATCAAATGAAGGAGAAGGATGACGCAGCACATCCTGGTATATTTTGCGACCATTAATTTTGTTTTTGAACGATTTATTTTAAGGTATTTCCTCCGCTTCATTTGTTATTTACTCTGTAATTAATTATTTTTTTCTCTATATCGCTTCCTCTTCGGTTGCAACTGTATTTTATTTTATACACCATGAAACTCATTTTATCGAAGGTTATCTAATGTGGATTTAATAAGCTAATAATGTAAACATGCACGCACTTACTACATACACATGTATATATATGTGACTACGTATGCCTAAATACATACATACATATATATATATATATATATACCTATGTATCTATACATATATACATACATATATATATCCATACATATATGTATGGATATATATGTGTAAGTATGTATAAACATACTTACACATACATGGCCATTATGTATATGATATATATACATACAAGTATAATATATATATATATATATATATATATATATATATATATATATATATATATATATATGTGTGTGTGTGTGTGTGTGTGTGTGTGTGTGTTCGGAGAGAGAGAGAGAGAGAGAGAAGAGAGAGAGAACACGCAGGTGCAGATGAGTCAATTGACATACGGTAGTAGACATCGACACACACCTGTCTGAATGCGAAATATTCATGTTGCCACCCATATGTCTCTGATGGTCATCCTCCTAATTACTGCGTCTCTGGCTGGACCTTTTCAAAAGTTCGCATTTCTCAGTTTTGCTTCTTTTTGTATTTATTTATTTTTTTATTTTGACCTGGGTCGTGTTATTGCTTCGTCGTTTATTACTTTTTGGAAGTAATTTGGAATAGGTTTTTATTCACTTTGGTAATCGCGTGACATTTTTGTGTGTGATTTTGTTTGTATGGATGATGTCAGTAATTCCGGGTAATTAGCGAAGCGTTGGCTTGTGGACGTGTATTGTATGTTATTGTTAATTTCTGCTGTTCATACTTCTCTCTCTCTCTCTCTCTCTCTCTCTCTCTATCTCTCTATATATATCATATATATATATATATATATCTCTCCTCTCTCCTCCTCTCTCTAACTCTCTCTCATCTCTCTATCTCATCTCTCTCATCTCTTCTCTCATCTCTATCCTATCATATATATATATATATATATATATTATTATATATATATGATGGTTTGTATGCATATATAATGTAGCCTGATATATATAATATCATATATATACATGTATATATGTACATACAGTATAATCTGTATATTTATATACATATATACTGTATATTATAAAAATGGCTTATGTATATATATATATATATATATATATATATATATATATATATGTGTATACATGTATGTATGTATGTATGTATGTATGTATGTATGTATGTATGTATGTATGTATGTATGTGTTTTGATTCACAGACTCGGCTGTTAACTCGCAAATAATGTACGTAGATATTAGGAGGAACACAACCGCTTATTCTCTACCGTACATACACACAAAACACAAACTCTTGTGCTCCGACACAAATCGTATACATAGGATTAGCCTGCGTATACATACTGGAGAAAATGATTCTATATTAAGCCTTTAAAATTTGTGAAAACACCATCTGTATAATGATAATGGTAATGACAGAAGTTATTCATGTTATCTTATGTATCTAGACTGTATGTTATTGTCTGTTCTTTGTATATTCCATGTATATGGCCTTGAGCTGATAATATAAATTATTATTATTATTATTATTATTATTATTATTATTATTATTATTATTAGATTATTTTATATTATAATATCGTGCTATTCAGTAAAACGAGTATACTTTATATATATATATATATATAATATATATATATATATATTATATATATATGTATATATATATATATATATATATATATATATAGATATATATATATATAGATATATGTGATATATATATATATATATATATATATATATATATATATATATATATCGTTCTCATTTAATCGAACTGTTCTGACATCGTGCTAATTACCTGATCCTCAGATAGATATGTGGGCATTAATGCGGTGTAATTACGTTCATTACCGCTTCTCGTTATTACTTCTTTCGGGAAGTGCGGGAATTACGAAGCTGCGCTAAGCCCTTTAGTGATGTTACTGACGATGATGTTGATGATGGTGATGTCTTAGTGGTGGTGATAGTGGCTATAGTAGACTATGCAGACATTGATGCTAATGTTGATGTCTGAGGCTGCCTTTACACCGAGCGAGTCGAGTCGAGTCAAGACGAGTCAAAACGATTCATGACTCTTCTTGAATCGCCACATTAATTCAAATGGGAGAGTTTACACCAAGCGAGTCAAGTCGAGTCGATTCAAGATGAGTCAAGACTATTCATGACTCCTCTTGCCTCGCCACATTATTTCAAATGGTTGAGTTTACACCAAGCGAGTCGAGTCGAGTCGAGTCGAGTCATGCCGAGTCGAGACGAGTCAAGACGATGCATGACTTTTCTTGAATGGCCACATTAATTCAAATGGGAGATTATACTCCAAGAGAGACGAGTCGAGGCGAGTCAAGACTATTCAGAGTCAGTGACTCGTGCGGACCCATTTTTTTTTCATCAGTCACGGCGAGTCGTCTGAGAGGTGAGCGCCATGAATCCTTAGGGAAATGGCCATTCTTTCCACTACTGAATTTGCACGGCGCTAATTGGAGTTTTGCCTCCACTAACATTGTAAATTGTTCAAGTTTTCTTCTGAGGAAGTTATAAAACTTCCTTGTTGGGCTTGATTCTGACTTTCTGACTCAGTCAGTGGGAACGGCGCTGATTCAAAATGACTCGAGTCGTGACTCGTCTTGACTTGACTCGACTCGCTTGGTGTAAACGCAGCCATAGGTTAGGGGTGGGGATAGTAACAATTGCAGACTACTATGAAATGGATTATTAGGCTTTTAGAGAATTTGTGTCCGTTTTGTGCCCGACATATGTAGTCAGTCTTATAGAATAATGTGGATTTTTGGGTCGGGTTTGAATTCGCTCGTGAAATTTGAGCTGATGTTGAGTAATAGTAATATTTGTAACTAATAGAGATCTGCCGTATTATCTTCGATAATTAATATACTTTAGTTCCAAAAGTGTTTCTTATGTCTCACTGGAATTCCTCCCCAACGAGAAAGTTTAAAATTCTCAACGAAATTACATAGAATTCAGCTTCTTCCATCTGAGGCCATTTTCACTCTGTATAATTCCGTATGTTTTTAAGAACTGTTTCATATTAATTTGTCTGATGACACAAACAGTGTCATTTGTCTGATGACACAGTGTCATTTGCACTCTAACAGTTTCTCCAGTAACGTAAGAAATCGATATTTACAATTGTCACGTGATCCCCCCCCCCCCCCCCCCCCCCCCCGTATTGGAGATGTACCTAGGGTCTCTGAAATAACATATGATTACAATTTAAGATCTGTATCAGACCTTCGCCATATTTATGACGTTGTGACTCAGGAAATGTGTATTTGTTTTAATAATATGGACAAATAATCGGAGGACCGTAGGGTATGCACCCTCCTGCCAAATTTTGTGAACACTATGGAGAAGTGGGATTGAGTATAACGTTACTAAAGCGAATTCAGATCACGATAAGATAATTAATAAAATAAAGAAAGAGAAACCCACAAGATTACTTTTTTAGTTGTAAGTATTTTCATAGTATTAACAAGTAAACAAGTTATACGCGGTAATCTTGTGGGTTTCTTTTTCTATCTTCAGAAAAAAAAGTTAAATAAGTTTTTGTTTGGTTCAAATAAAGGAAAATTCACTCGTTACTGTTTTTATTCCTCTGAGCTAAATGGGGCCTATGAAAGGTAGACAATATAACTTAAATTTTACTGGTAATCGTCGCAGTTACCATAGTGCAATGCTGAGGGAACACTTACGTAAGATACGAGTACAAGAAAATTAAAAATTACGTAATATAAAAAATTGGGCCGACGAACAAAAACTAAAAAAAAAAGTCCTTCGAATACTGGTAGAAGGAAACTTAGACAAGTCGTTGGGAAGCAAGAGAGAGAGAGGGGGGGGGGTGGAGAGGGAGAGAGAATAAGGAAGGAAGGAGAATTAGCCACGACGGTTGAAGAAGGAGGAGAAACGCAATTAGTTATGGTGTTTGCAAATGTTGGTAACATGAGAACGAGAGGCACGGGTCCCATGAAAATAGGGGTTTGGGGTGGGGGGCCTGGGTGGGAGCGGTTCGAGGAATGGGGCCAAAGTACCCCATGAGGGAGGGGGGGAATACGTTTTTTGTGTGGGGGAGGGGGAGAAGGGGCCATGAGAGAATGGGAAGAGGTTATGAATGGGAAGATACGAGGGACCAGGAAGGAATGAAGAACTGAAGATGATAAACGTAGAAGTGTCAGAAGAAAGAGAACGGGATGAAGAGTAAGAAAACGGTGATGAAAGAAATGCGAAGGAAAGAGATAATGAAAATGGGAAGTCAAGAGTTAACGGAATGCATAACTAAAGGATTAAAAGAGGCGATGAGTTGAAGAGTAGGATAAGCGATGGACGTCAAGACGAAAGAGAGACAAAATAAAGTAAAATGAAAATTGTACATGAAATATATTTGTAAAAAATTAAAGAATTTCAAAAAATCACACAATATACTAACGAAAAGGAAATAGACTTGCATGGGAGAGGAATAATCGATGAGAAAGTGTAAGGTGAAACATAGGGACCCAATGAAACGTGATAAAATCAAGAGAATAAATGAACGAAGGAAACAATAAGAATGCGAATAAAAGAACAAATGGAAACATACACAAGTAGAAAAAAAAGCATAAAGGGAAAAACAGCGAGATTTGATAAATCAGGAGGATAGGTGAAACAAAGTAAGATGAGTAAGATAACAAAGAAAATGGTAATAGATATATGTAAGTAGTAGGAAAAAAATAGGAGAATTGTTGGAAAAACGAGACTGCGCGAAGAAATGGTTGAATGCGAAGAGCGAGACTGAGTAGAATAAAAAAAAATCCAATTATTGAAAATGAATAGAAATAGGAGATAAATAAGAAAAATGAATATCAGAAGGAAAAAAGGGGGCAAATGAGTGTCAGCACTCGGGGATTTAGTAAACGAGAGAAGAAACGAGATCTCGGAAGATAGAGGAAGATAAAAGAGCGGCTTAGATAGGTCGCAGGATGTAGAGGAAGCGCGGGGGAGGGGGGGAGGCGAGGAGGAAGAGGAGGAGGAGATTGAGGAGATTAGCAGAAGGAGGAGGAGGAGGAGGAGATGAAGAAAAAAAATTACGCTAAACTGGCTGACTGCCTCCAGTAACGGATTTCGTGTTTGTGTGTGTGTTTTTATTATTATTATTATTATTATTATTATTATTATTATTATTTATTATTATTAATGATAAAGTATCATTGTGATCATCAGCTGACTGGACTTGTAAGTCAGAATATTTGTCTTTTAAATTAAGGAACTGGATCATTATATTAAAGAACGAGTGCTCTGGCATAATTTTCCTAAAATTCTAAGAGTGGCTGAAATAATGTCAAACTATTGCTAATTACATATCAATAATATTGCATTTTTCTTTAGTCCCTGCAAAGAGACCAGAATTTATACAGAAACTTTAATATTTTTATTTTTTTTTTACAATGAGAATTTCATTCAGAAGCGTGTGATTATTATTATTTTTTTTTGTATAATTTTTTTTTTAATTCCACAACGGTGGGTAATATTCTCAGCTGTCTCGAGAGTCACTTTATTTTTATAGTAGTGACGGTCTTACTTTGCAAATACTAGTGGCTTCTTTTTCGGAGTTTCATAGTTTTTTGTGTGTTAGTGAAGTGGTATATATATATATATATATATATATATATATATATATATATATATATATATACATAGTACATACACATATATACATACACGTGTAGGCCGGGTCGCGTAATGTCACTGAAGTCCTGATTTCTCCTCTGTCCGCTGGTTCGAATCCACGAGAGGACGAAATTATTATAGACTAAAAAATTTCCCTAATGAAAATATATTAATTCCGAGGTAGAGCGGATTATTGGATATTAAAGGACATTTGTAGCTTCATGCATGTATATGAACACGGTGATGTGATAAAAGTACATTCACTTTTGTTTGCATTAACGCGTTACTACTCAACCAATCATTCCATGCAGATTCCAGCCATTGTTTATAATTCCTATCATTCCTTTTCGGCCCGAATTCCACAAATTCCAGAAATTCCTCACGCCACTTGCAATTGATTCAGGTATTAGAATACGGGCGCGTTTTAGCGGTGAGTCTGTCCACAAACAATGCCGACAGATGTGTAACACTTAGTTTTTACACATTTTACGGCGTTCACAGGTGTTCACGGAATTCTGTTCGCCTCCGAACACAGATGTTTTGTAGCATCTGCTTATCTCTCAGATTTTTGCATGAACATCTGGGACTATATATATATATATATATATATATATATATATATATATATATATATATATATATATATATATATGTATATATATATATATATATATATATATATATATATATGTATATAATATATATATATATATATATATATACACACACACAAAATCACTTGATGGAGAGAAAACCAATGCGAAAAATATACTGAAAATAACAAAAGGTTAAAATGCTGTTTATTGTAGCGCTGAGTAATTGTATATATTGGAGTGTATTGAAGTGAATTATGAAGGTTTTGTCGACAGTATACACAGGTACCATGACGCACATACACTCTTGATTTATGTATGTGTGTATATATATACATATACATATGCATGTGTATGCATATGTATATGTATATATATCAAATCAGGCGTTGACTGAAGGAAACAGGTCAATCTACATAGTTTTTTATTCCAACGTTTCGTAATAACATTTATTACATCTTCTGGGAATCTTAAGTTAACGATTCCCAGAAGATGTAATAAATGTTATTACGAAACGTTGGAATAAAAAACTATGTAGATTGGCCTGTTTCCTTCAGTCAACGCCTGATTTGATGTATTCCTTGGTCGTCACCTGCCTGTCCCTTGGTTATGTATATATATATACACACATACATAAATCAAGAGTGTATGTGCGTCATGGTACCTGTGTATACTGTCGACAAACCTTCATAATTCACTTCAATCACTCCATATATACAATTACTCAGCGCGCTACAATAAACAGCATTTAACCTTTTGTTATTTTCAGTATATTTTTCGCATTGGTTTTCTCTCCATCAAGTAATTTTGTTTTATTTTTTTGGTTAATTGAATTTTGTTACCGAATATTTTTTTTCTTCTTCTACAGTGATATACAATCACGTGTGTATTCTTCATCTGTCAGTGAAATGTACAGAATGTCAGTTGTATATGAATTGTTTCTACCATTTGGTTTGGATCCAATCATTATTATTATTATTTTTTTGCTCTATCACAGTCCTCCAATTCGACTGGGTGGTATTTATAGTGTGGGGTTCCGGGTTGCATCCTGCCACCGTTAGGAGTCCATCACTTTTCTTATATGATGTGCCGTTTCTAGGATCACACTCTTCTGCATGAGTCCTGGAGCTACTTCAGCCTCTAGTTTTTCTAGATTCCTTTTCAGGGATCTTGGGATCGTGCCTAGTGCTCCTATGATTATGGGTACGATTTCCACTGGCATATCCCATATCTTTCTTATTTCTATTTTCAGATCTTGATACTTATCCATTTTTTTCCCTCTCTTTCTCTTCAACTCTGGTGTCCCCATGGTATTGCGACATCAATGAATGATACTTTCTTCTTGACTTTGTCAATCAACGTCACGTCTGGTCTGTTTGCACGTATCACCCTATCCGTTCTGATACCATAGTCCCAGAGGATCTTTGCCTGATCGTTTTCTATCACTCCTTCAGGTTGGTGCTCGTACCACTTATTACTGCAAGGTAGCTGATGTTTCTTGCGCAGGCTCCAGTGGAGGGCTTTTGCCACTGAATCATGCCTCTTTTTGTACTGGTTCTGTGCAAGTGCCGGGCATTCATTTGCTATGTGGTTTATGGTTTCATTTTTCGTATTGCACTTCCTACATATGGGAGAGATGTTATTCCGTCTATCATACTTTGAAACATATCTGGTTCTTAGGCCTGATCTTGTGCCGCTGTTATCATTCCTTCAGTTTCCTTCTTTAGCTCTCCCCTCTTTAGCCATTGCCAATTGTCATCGCTGGCTAGTTCTTTAGTCTGTCTCATGTATTGTCCGTGCATTGGTTTGTTGTGCCAGCCTCTGTTCTTTCTGTCTTTTTTCCTGCTCTGTATATTTCTGGTCTTCGTCTCTTTTATTAGTCCTTCTTCCCATGCACTCTTTAGCCACTCGTCTTCACTGGTTTTCAGATATTGCCCAGTGCTCTGTTTTTCGATGTTGACGCAGTCCTCTATACTTAGTAGTCCTCTCCCTCCTTCCTTTCGTGTTATGTATAGTCTGTCCGTATTTGCTCTTGGGTGTAGTGCTTTGTGTATTGTCATTTGTTTATTATTATTATTATTATTATTTTATTATATTATTATTATTATTATTATTATTATTATTATTATATTAACCTAAAAGACTCCTTTAAGAAGACTGACACATTCCACTACATAATTCATGGGCATCATTGAAAGGGGGACATTTATGCCCAGGCGTTGTTAAAGGGAGGTTGGCCCTCTCGACCGTGGTCAGTCGTGAGTGACCTATGCCGTGTGACCCGAGTCGCTGACCTGTTACCGTTGTGACCTTTCCTTGAACTAGACGCGACCCCTGAGTAAACTTAGAAAATTATTCTTCCTTTCGTTCTATTTATTTATTTATTATTATTATTATAGCCTTACTTTGCTTTAACCTCAATATAA
The DNA here is from genome assembly GCF_015104395.2 of Macrobrachium nipponense. Classification (NCBI taxonomy): domain Eukaryota; kingdom Metazoa; phylum Arthropoda; class Malacostraca; order Decapoda; family Palaemonidae; genus Macrobrachium; species Macrobrachium nipponense. Next base: position 128,496,447 of record NC_061108.1, read on the forward strand.
AATTTTAACCATACTCGATAGATATATTATTTTAATTCAAATTTCAGATTAAATTTTCTGTTGCTACTTTTGTTTTAATTGTCATTGAAGCTTTTCAAACCGAATCACGTACTTAGATGTTAAAAAGGAAGCTTTATACTTTCATTGTGATATAGAATTCTGGAATGGAGTTTTATCATCTCAGAATTTAGGATTACGTCTTCATCAATTGTAATAATAATAATAATAATAATAATAATAATAATAATAATAATAATAATAATAATATCTTACACTAAAATTATTATTAATTAATAATAATAATAATAATAATAATAATAATAATAATAATACCTTACACTAAAATTGTTTATGTATAATAATAAACTTCATTTCAAATTACAGATGAAATTAAGTTGGCAGAACAAGCATATGTGTAGGGGCCATATGGATAGATTAGAGAGAGAGAGAGAGAGAGAGAGAGAGAGAGAGAGAGAGAGAGAGAGAGACATGGGTACGTGAATTTCGTGGGATAACGTGTCAAAGTGTTCCGAATTATGGTCAAGTTCCTCAGAAGCAACAACCTGTAAATCTGAGTTGACTGGTGACCCTGAGTCCTCATTGACCTTTGACCTGTCCTACGAGAAGGAGCATTCTGAATATTTCTCTCTCTCTCTCTCTCCCTCCCTCCCTCCCTCCCTCCCTCCCTCCCTCCCTCTCCTCTCTATCTTTGTTACATGAAATTCGTTTCCAATATTGTACCATTCTCTCTCTCTCTCTCTCTCTCTCTCTCTCTCTCTCTCTCTCTCTCTCTCTGTTACATGAAATTCGTTTCCAATATTGTACCATTCTCCTCTCTCTCTCTCTCTCTCTCTTCTCTCTCTCTCTCTCTCTCTCTCTCTCTCAGGCAAATAGGTTTACGAAAGACGACTAGGAGACTGAACATGTATGGCTTAGAAACACGACGATTTCGAGGACAACTAACAGAAACATTTAAAATACTGAAAGGCATAACAAAAGTAGACAGTAACCTATTTACATTAAACGAAAACTAGACAAGAAATAATGATTGGAAAGTAGAACTGAACAGATACAACACAGGAAACTAGAACTGAAGAGATACAACACATCCCATTGTGGGAATTTCTTTATATACAAGAGATGTGACACGTGGAATAAACTGCCACCAGATGTTGTAAACAGCAACAGTGTGGAAGAGTTTAAAAGAAAGCTAAGACAAAATCATTAGGACACTGAATGAACAGTAAAACCTGCTCCTACAGATAAGTGAGCACACGATATCTCCTCGGATGGATTGACAAGTCTTTGAGACATCCTAATACTTGTAACTCCTTGCAACACTCTCTCTCTCTCTCTCTCTCTCTCTCTCTCTCTCTCTCTCTCTCTCTCTCAAGAGAAATTCGTTTCTAGTATGTTACCATTTTCATCTCTCTCTCTCTCTCTCTCTCTCTCTCTCTCTCTCTCTCTCTCTCTCCCCGTAAGAGAAAGAGAGCCACTATGCCCAAACCTAACCCAAGGTCACGCTGGGTCGCAAGGCGAAGGTCAGGGTGATCGCAGAGGAGGATATGTGTAATATATTCGAGTGACACATTCTTCTCCTGCCCTCCTCGTCACACGGGACGAGTCTATGACATCTTTATAAGTCATTCGGCAATTTTCGCTCGATTTTACAGAACCTGATGTTTGGTATCGTGTAACACTACAAAAGGGAGTTGTATTCTGTAGTTGTGGCTGTGGTATTTTCAGTATTGGTAGTTAGTCTGGTAACACTACAAAGAGAGCGGTATTCTGTAGTGGTAGTAATGGTAGTATTCAGTATTGGTAGGTATTCACGTAACACTACAGAGGGAGCGGTATTCTGTAGTGGTAGCAGTGGTATTAATCAATATTGGTAGGTATTCATGTAACACTAAAAAGGGAGCTGTATTCTGTGGTGGTAGCAGTGGTATTATTCAATATTGGTAGGTATTCATGTAAGGGACCAGTATTCTATACCGGTAGTAATGATAGTATGCAATAGTGGTAGTAGTGGTAGTATTCAGTAGTGATGGGTATTGGGCAGATTCCTCTTTCTTTGATATGTTGGAAAGTAGATGTGATGACGTGTGCCTTTGTGGGCAGTTATGGTAATTATGGTAATTTATGAAAAATGAGGAACTACAACAATAGAAATGACAGAAACAATAATGAGTATCAATACTTAAGGCAAAATATCTCTCCTGACTGAGTTTGAACATGTTTAACACGACATTGTTAAAAATACAGGTTTGTAAGACAGCCAATTATCTAAAAAAAAACTAATTGAAATTTTAATGAGATCTGGAATTCAAATCCGCCTAATTCTCCCATCTATAAAAAAAACAAACTAAAAACTCATGAATTAACTCTATTGTATTCGGAGGCCTTAAATTTTCAAGAAATCTCCATTCTTTCAGATTAGTATCGCCTTGGGATTACCATCAAACCTGCGCCGGTTATACTTATTACGTAGAACTATTCCTACAGCAAATGTTTTTAAAATCAGTGTTGACGGTATGTCTAAACCATCACCAAAATTGAATGTATTATAATATATATATATATATATATATATATATATATATATATATATATATATATCATATGTATATATAGTATGTATATATATATATATATATATATATATATATATATACATGCACATATATATTATCATAATCTCCCAGACCATCCTGCGAGGACGTTCCATCGCAAGTGTATCGCCCCAAGTTTTTATTAATAGCAGTTAACCACCTCCATATAAACAACTACCATCTCACACACTCTTATAGTTCCTCAATGGACGAGTGGCTTGCGTACTCGCCAACCAATATGGTAGCGCGAGTTCGCTACCCGCTGCTGCCAATGGAGAACGAGAGGAATTTGTTTCTGGTGATTAGAAATTAATTTTTCGATATAATGTGGTTCGGATCCCCCAATAAGCTTTAGGTCCCGTAGCTAAGTAACCAATTGGTTCCTAGCCACGTAAATAAAAGTTCTAATCCATCGGGCCAGCCCTAGGAGAGCTGTTAATCAGCTCAGTGGTCTGGTTAAACTAAGATATACTTAAATTTTTTTCACACATTCCTATTAGTCTGTTTTCTTCCTCGGTATTTGCATCAAATACCTAAAAAAAACATTATTATTATTATTCATTATTATTATTATTATTATTATTATTATTATTAGTATTATCATTATTATTATTATTATTATTATTATTATTATTATTATTATATTCTCTTGAAAAATTCCAAGAACTCTTGGAATGGCGTCTGATCACTCAGTTCTCGTTAACCTCCGCGACCTTGGGCGGTGCCCAGTTTTTGCGCCAGAGGGTAATGTGGAATGACTTCTGAAAGGTCACACGACGAGATACAGGTCAGGTGGTCAAAAACGGCGCCCATGTCGCATTTCACGTGTCAGGTCTGTGAAAAGGGAACGTTTATTTCTGACACCTTATAGGCCATTCGACTATTTTTGCTTATTCCCAGAAGTGCCTAGTCTTTCAGTGCGCCATTGTTCAGTCTCTTCGATTACAAGGCGGTGTTGTTTCTTTCTGGAAATTACAAGCATTGACTAACAAAGAAAAAGTTTTTTTTTTTTTTTTTTTTTTTTTTTAATAATATGCAGCAGTGATGCAAAAAACATTACCACATCATGTCTGACGTCATAGAGAATCAGTACCATAGATGCTGACATTTTCGCGGTTTTCATAGTCTTACCAGCACGTTACAGGGAATCAGTACCATAGCTACTAACAATTTATAGGTTTTTATAGTCTTAACAGCACGTTATAGAGAATCATTATCATTGATTGATACCGACATTTTCTCGGTTTTCATAGTCTTACCAGAACGTTACAGAGAATCAGTACCATAGATGATGATAGTTTCTCGGTTTCATAGTCTTAACAGCACGTCACAGATACCAGTACCATAGATACTGGCATTTTCCCGTTTTTATAGTCATAACAGCACCCGAGCAATTTGGTAATGTTTCTCAACCTTTCCCCCTAATGTACATACATAATGTACAGAGAACATTGAAGTTATATGATTTGTCCACTTACTGGACACAACTCAGGTGCACTTCCACCATAATGGGTTTGAATTAACCATTAGTGTGAAGATCTTTTAAAGATGGAATAAGGGTGGTTATTCTAAAATTAGTGTCCTCTTGGTATTAATAGATTTATTACTCATGAGGATAGTTCACTATATGCCTAAACAGTTTCAATTTAAGAGATGTGTTGGTGTTTTGTATGCTGCACAATTCACTCTCTCTCTCTCTCTCTCTCTCTCTCTCTCTCTCTCTCAAGAGAAATTGGTTTCCAGCATTTACCATTCTCTCTCTCTCTCTCTCTCTCTCTCTCTCTCTCTCTCTCTCTCTCTCTCTCTCTCTCAAAATAGAAATGCGTTTCCAGCATTTGAGGGAGTAAAATTTATCAAAGCAATAAACATTCTAATTTATGTTCGTAATGGATGTTTTCAATAATCTCTTTGAAAGTTATTTCCCTTTACAACATTACCTCACTTAAATTTTTTGGGGAGTTTCGTAATTATTAAGTGGTAGTCGCTTACAAATCAACAACCCTTTCACACGACATTTATACACTTAAATTTATGATAGTTTCGTAATTATCAAGTGGTAGTCACTTATAAATCAGCAACACTTTCACATTTACTCACTTAAATTTGGGTAGTTTCGTAATTATCAATTAGTAGCCGCTTATAATCAGCAACACTTTCACAATATTTACCCACTTAAATTTATGGTAGTTTCGTAATTATTAAGTAGTAGCCGCTTATAATCAGCAACACTTTCACAACATTCACTCACTTAAATTTATGGTAGTTTCGTAATTATTAAGTAGTTGTTGCTTATAAATCAGCAACGAAAACAATCTTCATATAAAGAATGTAAATTTTTCCAGCAGTCTAGAAAATTGGCCTTTGCTTGCTAAGTTACGATATCTCATAAACTTCCCTATGTTTTGATTCATGAGCGGACTATATCATACTTATGCAGTTACGAAGCGTTCTTTGATGTCGGTTTCCTAAAGTCGTTCTCGTATTAGAGAATTACGAAGGAACGTTCATGATTGTCTGCCAGTACTTAAAAGTTAGCCGTTCATGTAAAAGTAAAGTCTGGTACTTTCCCAGAATGACTTCGAAACGTCCGTCTGTGCCATACTAAAAAAAAAGAAAGTTATCAGAGTAAAAAATAAATCTCAAATGACCGGTCATAAAATGTATCAAGTTTGTAAAGACTAACCAGAGGAACTCATCTTTTAATATGTAATGATGATAATAATCATCACACATTTTAATATAATAATAATAATAATAATAATAATAATAATAATAATAATAATAATAATAATAATAATAATAATAATAATAATAATAATAATAATAATAATAATAATAATAATAATAATGTTCACACATTCATACTGGTATTTTGGGGGCTCAGCATCCCTTCAATAATGATAAATATAATGCTCACACATCACGCGTATTCCTTTGACAATTTTTGTGGCGTCGGGGTCATCTAAGAGTTCACAGTGTGTCTTATGTCAGTTGCTTAACCTTTAAACAGTGACCTAAAAACCTTTGGCTGTGTCCTTGCTTATAAGCCGTTGTTGAGAGTACCAAGTAAACTTAATTTATTATTCATTTACAAGACACCCGTTGGGGGGGTAGTAACGTCTGTGCACCTCATTCGGTGCAATGTAGGCATTACTTAAGGTTCTTTGCAGCGTCCCTTCGGCCCCTAGCTGCAACTGCTTTCATTCCTTTTACTGTACCTCCTTTCATATTCTCTTTCTTCTATCTTACTGTCCACCCATCTCCTAACAATTGTTTCATAGTGCAACTGCTTTGAGGTTTTCCTCCTGTTACACCTTTTAAACCTTAAACTGTCAATTTCCGTTTCAGCGCTGAATGGCCTTAGTTGCCCCAGTGCTTGGCATAATGCCAAAAATCTATATATAAATAAAAAATTTACAAGACGTTTTATTTACTGTCATTTATATTAGACTTATTATCAGTTCTTTCCTTTTTCAACTCTTGGGAGATTTATGATATTATGGGTAAAGTAGAATGGTAAAAGCCCAAGAGCCTCAGTAGGAAAAAAGAAACAAGAAATAAAGTATAAACTATGAAAAATCAAAGAAAAAATAACATAAAACCAATAAACTTATGAAATGAGAGTCATACAATCCTGCTTCTTCGAATAAGAATCTGCGCGAGAACTTCATAATTCCTGCAGTTAAACTTCTAATCTAATCTGTATAATTTGGTCATGGAAGAAAACTGCTGTTGAAGAGTTTGGTGGTAAGCTTAAATATAGTTATGTGTGATTACCGAACTTATAGGAGTAGCGATTCATTCGCTAAAATTTGTGACTAAAATTTTAACATTGTCAGTATACAGTATGTTGTGTATGGACATTTCTTGCTGTAAAATGTTAACATTGTCGGTATACAGTATGTTGTGTATGGACATTTCTTGATGTAAAATGTTAACATTGTCGGTATACAGTATGTTGTGTATGGACATTTCTATCTGTAAAATTTTAACATTGTCAGTATACAGTATGTTGTGTATGGACATTTCTTTGTGGCATGGAAAGTTTTAGAATTGCAACTAATGTGAATAATTATAATAAAAATAGTAATAATAACACTAATAAAACTGTGTTTGTAAAGCTGAAGGGATCATTTTAACATCTGTTTGCTTCCAAGATTTGCATATGTTTATTACCAGTTAACATTCAAGTCACTTTTGAAAACTCGTTGTCTTCATAATTAAAGCGTGAAGCAATTAAGGGTGGACCTATGTCCCATCGTTATACTCCCCGTTGACCTGGCTTTGACCTCTTACGTTTCCGGCCGCACCAGGGGTCACGGACGGGTCATCGGTCAGGTCACCGTAGCTTCTCATCGGCTGGTCACAAGGCGTGACCATTGGCACCCCTACTGGTGCCGAATGGTGTTGGGTTTTTCGCACGTTTAGATAATTCGGTGCAGATGAAGTTTAAGAGTCGAAATTACTTTTGTTGTTCAAAGAGTAAGTCTTGTTTATTTGCTTTTGTTTGTGTTTTTTTTTCGTTATTTGTTTGTGTACTTTCATTTGCGATATTGATCTTCTTACTGTACCGTATGATGTGTGCAAATTTTGATTTCTGTAGTTTTCATAGAGAAAATATACTATAAAGGAATGGAGCAAAAGCAAGTGATTATATTAAATTATTACACTGCTTTGATTTATGCTCTTCAAGTAGTCTGCATTAAAGAAAAGATAATATTTCTTAACGTACTCTACGTATCTGTTGAATTATTCATGAACTGAATTTATTTTTTTACACTTCTTTGATTTTTTTTCGTATTTGCTCTTTATTTCATTATTCATTATTATCTGCATGATTACGCACATATTTTATTTTTTACCGGTTTGAATAGGCCACTTTATTCATACTAGTTCATTTAGAAGAGTATGTAAATCAGATTAGATAGACACCTTGTCATCACCTTTTTGATAACGTCTCAGATTCGTAACGGCAGTGTCGAAAGTTAGACCTTATTGTGGTATTCACTTTCATATGTAACATATCCTGTTCAACTATTATTTACTCAATCAATAACAAACAGTCATAGGTGTGTATGTATATATAGTACATATATATATATATATATGTGTGTGTGTGTGTGTGTGTGTGTGTGAGTGAGTGAGTGTGTGTGTGTGTGTGTGTGTGTAATTGTATATTTTGTATGTAAGCAATTTATGTATCTACGTTCAAATATTAAAGTTCCGTAAGTGTTTGATAGTTTCCCTATCTACAAGCATCGAAAATGAATCTATTACTTTCTAAACATGTAGGTTCATGTAATTAGTGGGTTAATAATATACCTATGAAGGAATTCCTCTGGCGGAATTCAAAATAAATTTGGTCTATATCCATTAGTCCTTCCAGCTGCCATTTCTAAATAAAAACAGAGAAAGGAATACTGTCCACAGATAGAATTACCTGTGTGATTAAGTTATGTTATGACTCGTGAAAGCCGGGATAATTCTGTTTGTTATTCAGGCATAAGCCTACTACAGGATATGTAGGCCTATTCTGGTCCTTTACAGAGCGGAAATGTTATGGTGTCGCTCACGAATGGACAATATTCGTACAGGAACGATTAGTCACTTAATTAGAGATATTTTTGTGCGTTTACTAAGAATTATTAAAAAGATGAAAAGATAGACCCATATCTCGCAAATTATTCCCTTTCTGTCCCAAGTAATGCGTTCACAAATGGCTTATTATTCGTACAGCAATATGATTCATTTAATCAGTTCAGCTTTGGGCAAATATTGAGAATTACTGAAAGATTAAACATTGACCTATTTCTCGTAAACGAAATTATAGGCCTATTCTCTTTCTGTCCCAAATAATGTACACAGAATTATGTTCTTCATTCTCCCGTCTCTTATTTTAAAAGACGAAAAATTGACCTGCATCTCGCAAAGGACATTATAGGCCTATTGTCTTCCAAACATTCACCTACGTATATATCGTAAAAGTCAATATAGGCCTATTCTCTTTCCGTCCCAAATAATGTACACAGAATTATTATCTTCACTCTCCCATCTCTATATTGAAAGATGAAGCATTGGTGACCTATATCTCGCAAAGGACATCATAGGCCTATTCTCTCTCTGTCCCATTGAATGTAGACAGCATGACGGTCGCCCCACTCTCTCTCTCCCTTCTTTTATTTTCCGTCCAGAATCGGAAACAGCGTCGCTGGCCCATCTCAGATTTTGACACTTCGCCTTCATTAGGCTCACATGGTTCGATAAGAATAAGCCGATTTTGGGGACTTTCATTATCATAATAACGGACGCTTGCGCCCGTACGAGGTCATGTTCGATTCCGGTCACGTGACTCTGCACGGTTCGTATGATCTGATGCCCGTTGGGATATCAAGGGCTCAAGTTGGTAATATTTAGAATTGGATCCTGTTCTCTCTCTCTCTCTCAAGATACATGTGTGTATATATATACATAAACATAATGTACATATATATACGTATATATTTATTACATTTAGTGTATATATATATATATATATATATATATATATACACATACATATATATATGTGTGTGTGTGTATATGTATATATATGTATATATGTATATGTGTGTGCGCCAAGAAAAATAAAATACTGTTTCAATTTTCATAACACTTTTGTAATTTGTATTTGTTATTTTATTGTGGTTTCAAAATTCTTTGCTTAACAGTGATTTTTGAAAAACGTGCCTTTATATAAAACATTAAAAGTTGATACATACTATATTGACGAGACACCAGATACGCCATATTTATTCTGGGTTGGGTGAGAAATGTAAAGGTTTCCACTCAAATTATGAATCTGTCGGTAAGTGTTTTTTTTTTTTTCTTTCTTCTTTTTTGTGTGTGTGTGGGGGGGGAGGGGGGTATGTACGTCCTCATTAGGAATTACACCATGTAGATAACAAAAAAATTATAACTTAAAGCACAGACTTCCCTATATATTAACTACATATTTTTATGAAAGCACTTTACTTATAATCACCATTCTATATTCATTATCTGTTGTTGGAAATTAAGCTGGCCTTATGCCAGCACGGGCTCTTGCTCATAGAGCAGCCCGTAGAAAGTCCACATATATTGCACTTCCGTTCATATTCTCAATTCCTCCACATTCCTTTCTATCCTCTCCCAACAATTTCCAGCCTGTCCTACAAATGTATTCATAGTGCAACTGCGAGACTTTCCTCCTGTTACACCTTTCAAACCTCTCTACTGTC
>NC_061108.1:128511314-128523814 GCF_015104395.2 Macrobrachium nipponense
TTTGGATTCCATCACTTTTCTTACTATGTGCACTGTTTCCAGGAGCACACTCTTCTGCATGAGTCCTGGAGCTACTTCGGCATCTAGTTTTTTCAGAATCCTTTTCAGGGGTCTTAGGATCGTGCCTAGTGTCCCTATGATTATGGGTACAATTTCTATTTGCATATCCCATATCCTTCGTATTTTATTTTCAGGTCTTGATACTTATCAATTTTTATCTTTCTCATCTACTCTGGTGTCCCAAGGTATTCCGACATCAATGAGTGATACTTTCTTCTTGATTTTGTCATTCAACGTCACGTCTGGTCTATTGGCGCGATTATTATTATTTTTTTCTCTCTAAGGGGTCCACAGTATTTTAAAAAAATGGTAAAAGTTCGTGTATAATTTAAAAACACTTTACAAACCTTTCGAAACCTTCCATGGGTGAATCGTCAGTCCAAATGCATTTGGACCGAAGATGAACCCAAGGAAGGTTTCGAAAGCTTTGTAAAGTGTGTTTAAATTATACGCGAACTCTCAACATTTTTTTTTTTATTATTGTGGACCCCTTAGAACATTATATACACTATACTCTCGTGATGGAGAATTTTTTATTATTATTATTATTATTATTATTGTTATTATTATTGTTATTATTATTATTATTGTTGTTATTATTATTATTATTATTATTATTATTATTATTATTATTATTATTATTATTATTATTATTCGAATGTAGAAGTAGTCGTATGGAACAATGCTAGAACACCATCAGGTTTCCAGGATGTATAATACAGGAAGCACACAGAGAATAACTTTGCCGTTAGTAGAGGTTGTTTTTTTATTTAGCTGGCCTTATGCCAGCACGGGCTCTTGCTTCAGAGCAGCCCGTAGATAGTAGAGGTTGGAAAGGGTCAGTAACCCTGATACTTCATCATTGTGTTTGACCCCTATTTCGTTTACCATTGTCGGGTAAATAAATAAAAATATACTTGGTCAAAATATAGGAAATTCGTAGACTAATGTTGATTGCCTATGTTTTTACTCGTGTTAACTAATTTAGTTTTGATAAGACTGTTAATTGCCAGTTCATACTTTATATGAAAAGAAGGAAGAAACAAAAGAACACATTAGTCATGTGACACATGCTCTCTCTCTCTCTCTCTCTCTCTCTCTCTCTCTCTCTCGTGTCCCCCCATGTAAATTAAAACACATGTTGCTAATAAGGTCCGTTTATTTCGTCCATTAACTTGACATGGGGGCGTTTAACCCCCATCGAGTGAAACGGGGGTCGGACGACGTACCATTTTGAGTTATTAGCTTACAATTCTTCTGCTGATTAGATGCGTCGGGCCGTGCCGAAGTGGAGGCCAGTGCTAAGCCACGTACCGCACGTAAGGTCGAAAATCCCACACGAAACGGAGAAATTTCGGACTTCGAGACAAGAACTTCGAAGTGGCCCTCTCACGCCCAACGCCGCCTTGTTTTGGGTTTAGGTGGTCAGGCGATGATGCTTTTGTGAATTATAGATAATGGGCTGTTAATTACGCCAATTAATTAGAAAGGCGCGGGTGGGGTTTTTGCTGATGATCCCAAAACTCGTCTCTTCTCTTTTTCGAGTTTGATGAGATCGGGACGCGTGTTGGACACACACACACACACACAGAGAGAGAGAGAGAGAGAGAGAGAGAGAGAGAGAGAGAGAGAGAGAGAGAGAGGTTCGGCTGAGCTAGGAAATGTTTTACACTTGCTGATGAAGCGGAATAAAAAGTGTAGCTTAACGCTATCAGACAATACAAGCGCCTCAGTGGCGTGATCGGTATGGTCTTGGCCCGGCAGCTGAATTGACGCGCTAAAGTGCCATAGCTACTCTGGCTACTTGCGATACAATTAAAGCAAATTGAATGAGGAAAAGTTCTGCGATAAATTTAGACCAAATTTTATAAAGCAGATTTAACCATTTGAAACAAACAGTTCATAGTGAGAGATGTGTATTTCTGGTGATAGAAGTTCACTCTCGACGTGGTTCGGAAGTGACGTAAAGCCGTTGGTCCCGTTGCCGAATAACCACTGGTTCCATGCAACGTAAAAGCACCATACAAACAAACAAACAGTTCATCCACAAGTTTCAAAATAAGCAAGTTGGTTGAACCCTCAAAATTTTAATGGAGAAATTTAAATTCGTTGTTAAAGACCGAAAAATTCTAAGATTCCCATTAGGTTAATTATCTGTATACAGCTGATTGATGAATTTGGACATTTCATAATAAAAAAAAAATCTTCATTACAATGTAATACGATGAAAATAGTTATTGTAATATTATATTTACAACTCGCAACTAATTTCCTTCTCTAGAACTAGTTGATGAATTAGGACATTTCATCATAACAAAAATCATAATTACACTGTAATATGATAGAAATAGTTATAATAACATATTCACAACTCACATGTTACATTGATTCGGAAAGATGTAATTGTTATTATTGTTCCTTCACGTAGAGCCACGAGTCTAAAATTCGAAAAATAATTATCAGTTTTAGATAATATTTAAGAATAAGGACTTTAATTAGATTTGCACGTGTTTACATCGTATTCCATGTCATTCAGGTGCATAGGTTGAACTTCAGTGACAGATGTGGTCGTAGTGCCTCCGTGGCGTGGACGGTATGGTCTTGGCCTGTCAACTCGATGGCCGCGAGTTCGATTCTCGGACATTCCATTGAGGGGGTGGGAGATATGTGTTTCTGGTGATAGAAGTTTACTCTCGACGTGGTTCGGAAGTCATGTAAATCCGTTGGTCCCGTTGCTGAATAACCAATGGTTCCATGTAACGTAAAACACCATACAAGCAAACATACAAAGTAAAAACACCATACAAACAAACAAGCAGATTTGATCGTCAATAATTTTAAATTTATTTGATACATTTATTGTTGCCAAATAAATAATTTTACCCCAGAACAAAGACTCGATCTCGTCGACACTTGATAAACGTACATTTAGCAAACAATGAAATATTCAGTGTTTAGTGTTTTGCATTTTTGGACGAGGGTGCAAGTTTTAATTTGTTCATTTTACAAGTTATTTGTTATATATTTTAGATGTAGAATTCCCTACGTGATAGTTTATACGCTCTATTCATTCTCAGTGACAGTGGTTTCCATAGTTGCTGATATGCCAGTGCATCATAGGAAACTGATCAGTCTTATCACTTAGTGACTGTCAAAGATTTTTTTTTTTATTTCTTTATTTTTTTTTACCATGACAGACATTATTATGCTGCTATTATAATTTTAGCGGTTGAGTTTTATTTAATGTAGCATGTTTTTTTTAAGAACAATTTCAGTTAATTGTCTAAACAAAATATACATTCACTCATTCCCTTCACAGGAACATTTTGATTGGGTATAAATGTCACATATGTTTACATAGAGTAAGAGTGAATTTAGGCGTATATAAAAATTCGATGAAAAGAACGAGTTTATATTTTACACGGTAAAAGAATGTTAAACTAGTTGCTTATTATCCAAGTGAGGAAATATTGTTCATTGTAAGTAACGTAACCTGTAGGGACTGTCATAAACATTCCAGACTTCATGTTGACTGCAGTCATTTTCGTTTCATAAACGTGGTTATGTGGTAAACATTATTTAACTAGAATTAGCATAAAGCGAGTATTCTCATTATCTCGGACAAATATTGTAAAAAAAAATTTTTTTTGGTAATGAAAAGAAACCAACTTTCCTTGGACATATGTTTATCGCTTGGTTTCACACCGAAACGAATCGAAATATGACCGATGAGCGGCTGCCGAATTGCTCTCTCTCTCTCTCTCTCTCTCTCTCTCTCTCTCTCTCTCAGTTGATGAAAAGAATGAAGTAGCATTCAGTGGGCATGAAGTGTTCTCGCTCTCTCTCTCTCTCTCTCAGTTGATGAAAAGAATGAAGTAGCATTCAGTGGGCATGAAGTGTTCTCTCGCTCTCTCTCTCTCTCTCTTTCTCTCTCTCTCTCAATTGATGAAAAGATAGAAGGAGCATTAAGTGGGCATGTAGTGTTTTTCTCTCTCTCTCTCTCTCTCTCTCTCAGTTGATGAAAAGAATGAAGTAGCATCTCTCTCTCTCTCTCTCTCTCTCAGTTGATGAAAATGATGACTAGCATCTCTCTCTCTCTCTCTCTCTCTCTTTTGTTGATGAAAATAAGGTAGGAGCATTGAAGCATTCAATAGGCATCTAGTATCTCTCTCTCTCTCTCTCTCTCTCTCTCTCTCTCTCTCTCTCCCCGGAGATGAGCCCTGCGTAATGAATCACCTGAGTAATGGATGAGTAACGGCTGAGTAACATCACCTGCTAACTATCGACCAACCGTTTACGATCGTTTAGCCAAATGTTTCAGTGCACACGATGCGAGGAGAGAGAGAGAGAGAGAGGTCCTGTTGTCCTGTTAATAGGGAGGTAGGGAATCGGAGGGCTTTTGGGGTGGGGGGGGGGGGGGGGGGCGTTTGGTCCTGGAGGATTTGGGATAGGGGTAGGGGGTCCTGGGGATCATAGAGATGAGAGAATGGGTAAAAATAGTTGTTTTTAAGAGATGAAAAAATTTGTAAAGTATTTTTAAAATTTATTTTTAATATCTTGAAAAAATTGTAGAATGGTATTTAGAGAGAAAAATTTTCTTTTATTTTTTACTTTATTTCATTGGTTAATAACTTGCAATGAATGGTAGAATCATTTTAGAGTTGAAAACATTTGTATAATATTGCAATTTATTGATTGATATCTTGAAATAAATGAAAGAATAGATTTTAGAGATGAGAAAATTTGTAAAATAATTTTTGTTCAAGATTTTTTTTGGGGGGGTTAATATCATTAAAAAATGGTAAAATGGTTTGTAGAGTTGAAAAATTAGCAAAATATGTATTGAGATTGTATAGGTTAATATCATGAAATTGAAGGTAGAATGGTTTTTAGGGTTGAGATTTTATTGGATATCTTGAAAAAATGGTAGAGATATTTTTTAGAGATAAAAATAATTCTAAAATAATGTTATTGGTTAATTTCCTAAAATATATGTTAGAATGATTTTTAAGACATGAAAATATTTCCCAATTTTTAAATTTTATTTTATTTTATTTAATGTTTAATATCCTGAAATAAATGGTAGAATGGTTTTTAGAAATTAAAATTATTTGTAAAATAATTTTCATTGAGATTTTATTGGTTAAAATCTTTAATAGCCATTGTAAGTCGATTGATAATTGTTACGTATAATAATTTATTTAAGTATTTATTTATTTTTGTTTTCGCGAAAGTTGCGAATAAAGAGTAAGTTTGTGTCGTTTATTTAAGTAATGTACATATACATATATTATACATACATACATATGTATATATATGTTTATATATAATGTTAAATAGTAATTACCATTGGATTCAAGAGTATAATGTAAAACATTAGTGAAATAGTAAAATAATTAATTCAAAATTACCAATTGCCAACGATATTTTTTTTTTTACTCTTCAACCATATGGGCACCTTATCTAATTACCGCTTAACTTTTTTTGTGTAATCAGATGTAAAGCATCTGTTGAAAAATATAAAAAAAGACTAATTACCAGAAATGTCCATTAAAGTATTAATGAAGTTTATATGGTAATAATTTATTTTGCATTTTGATTAAAGACCTGCTGATAAGGAGACATTGATTGCTAAATAGTGAAAGAAAAAGGCAAAGAGACAGATAGATTCAATAGAGAGTGAAAGAAAAAGGCAGAGACAGATTGATTCAATAGAGATTGAAAGAAACAGACAAAGAGACAGATAGATTCAATAGAGAGTGAAAGAAAAATGCCAAAGAGACAGATAGATTCAATAGAGAGTGAAATAAAAAGGCAAAGAGACAGAAGATTGATTGAATAGAGATTGAAAGAAAAAGGCAAAAAGAAGGTTGATTTATACATAGAGAGTGATATAAATAGATATATAGACAGATTGATAGATAAATAGACTGTGAAAGAAATAGATAGGTAGTCAGAGAGGTGGGGGTATGTAGATAGATAGGTTTGTGTGGGGGGAGAGGCATTTTCCTTACAAAACTGCCGAAAGAAATAGATGAAAAAAAAATTGAGAGATAAATAGACAGGGAATGAAATAGATAGGTAGATAGAGGGGTGTGGGGGGTTAGATAGATAGATGGGTGTGGTATGGAAGGAGGGGGGGGAGGGGAGGGGAGGGAAGGGAAAAGCTCAGGTGGTCGCGAGGGGTAACCTTCTCACCTGGGACCTGAGGGAAGAGCAGGTAGGCGCCTCACCTCTTACTATCCCGTTAATTAATTCGCTCTTAGGGGGAGGTGCTGCCGCGGGGGGGGGGGGTGAACACATGTGGGGGAGAATTAATAAATGGGTAAGGGGAGGAGGAGTGGGAGGGAGGGAGGAGAGAGGGGGCGGTAAAGATGATGGTCTGTGGCGTATCAAGTTCATAGAAAGAGAATGAGCTATGGAAAGTTTATTTACCGTCTGTGGACACTTTGGACTATAATATACGTGTGCTATATATATATATGTATTATATATGTATATATATATATATATATAGTATATATATATATATATATATATATATATACCCAAATGCATTTCATGTAGAAGAAAAATTACTCATCCTTTGTACATCAACATTCAGTTACAATAATAAAAATATGTAAACCATAAATCGCCAAGAAAATTGTATACCTAAATTCGACGTCATTTAGGTCAAGAGAAATATTAATTATATTCAGACAGCTTTGAAATACTCTGTCTATTTAGTGTTCAATACGATGTATTCTCTTCAGTATTGATTGGATGATTATTTTTGCCGTTAGTTGAATTGTTTTTAATGGATAATTATTCTTGAAATGGGAGCCTTTAGCATTTTCTAATTTTCACAGCAATCCTCAGATCAAGTATATACACCTTAACAGGATATTACACTATTAGGTTTATATGCTCTAAAATATATGTATACATTGTACATGTTTATTTGTGGATAAAATATAAATCCCCACCCTCTTTTCTCCACAATCAAACTTTGATTTGAAATAGTCTATTGGAGAACACAGAACCATTTCATTTTTAGGCAGTGTCGTAGCAGGTTGTCGAATTTAAGGTGAACCGCTGAATAAATTAATCGGAAATTCCAAAGATTGGAGCTCTCGTTTTAAATGAAATAGCTCTCTTTTTAGATGATTAAAGACTATTTAACCTGGCCATTGCTGGCGTGTTGCCGAATTTAAATGAGTGTAAAATCTTTAGTTGTTTGTATTACTTAATGTAAGACGTATTCTTTTAACGTCTAGAATTGAATCTTTTAAGTTTTTATCTTTGAAATTGTAATAGCCACAATGCCTTCTTAACTTTTCAGATTCTTTGGTCTTTTTTTTTGGATACGCTTGTCGCTACAAAGCCTTGAGCTCCAACTTCAAAGAAATTTTAAGAAATCATGTTTTATTAGATTAAATATGAAACTATTTTTCACCGCTGTTACTATGATACGTTTTGATAGTCAGTGTATATCATAGTGATGAGAGTCTATCTCACAGCTTTTTTATATAGATTTTCTTTAGCATAATGGATTGTACCCTTCCGTATCCCCACCCACTTCAGATAGTGGGGTGGGGGACTTGGGAGAAAATATATCGTTCAAAAAACGAACAGACAACTCGGAGAATAGAACACTCGAATTTGCGATCCGTTTAATGACGATTTCAGACAGAATGCAAGCAAACCATTAACGGGGGCCATTTCAAGCAAGCTGTCTGTCGCAAAACAGATATTACAGCGCAGTTTCAAGTGGTGTCTCGCTGCGCACTCTGTCATTAATTAATTACGCAGCTATAACGACGCACAAAAATGACCTTAGCCCTGTCGTCTGTGTCCCCTCCCTCAAAATTAAAATGCATGTCACCATTAGCCCCGACGTTCTGCGCTTCCATTAGAAGAAGAAGCATTGTCCCAAAACTGGCCGAAATCGTGAGGTATCACTGAGTGGTGAGGGGGGGGGGTGTCATTATGCCTATCCTTCCTCGTCCCTACGCCAGTCCCTGGCCCGTAATCCCTGAAATTAGAAAATAAAGCTAGCCATAAACACTGGTACGTGTCACGTGCTCTCTATTAGGGGTGATCACCTGATGAGTGCTTCTGTTAAACAGCATTTTCTATTCTCGACTCTATGGCCCGATCATCTAAAGGTCAGTTTTGTTTGCGGGTGTGGACAGTCTGCAGAGGGCAGTGGCTGTTCCGTGGCTGACGGAGAAATTTAGACTTTATTAATCAATGCTTAGAGGTCAAATTACTTTGATCCTATATTTTGGCGTGTAATTCGAGACGTGATGGACATTATTGCATTTTTTACTTTATGTTACCTTGACGTAAAGTTTATTTTGCATTTCGGCAAAGCCACTTATTCTGCAGATGTGATGTGGTGATCGCCCTTTTTGCCTTACCATTAAGAAACGTGTATACGGAGTGGAAACAAGTAAAAGAATGGGATGAGAGAAAATAAGGGAAAAGAAAGGTAACGTTATACTTTCGCAGCCTTAATTAAGTGGAATTAATTACTTAATAACAATGTCATACGGAGATGATGAACGGTTGGATCGTTCGCTAGATTTTATGTTATTGTGAGTTTTAGGAAATATAATCTGTATATAACAATATGGATACGTTATTAAGTATGAGGCGGATGTGAAAATGTTTTTCACAGTCATTCATTTTGCATTTAACAGTTTAAGGATGATGGTAATGACGGATTTTTTAACATTTATTTATGTATTTATTTATTTATTTATTTATTTATTTATTTATTTATTGGGCCATTCCCTGATATGAAAAAAGGCTTGTCACTGAGTAATAATAATAATAATATAATAATAATAATAATAATAATTTTCGTATAAAAAATAATTATTATTTGGAACCACACATGGAAGAGGCCATGCTCATAAGACATACATAAACGTGCTCTCGACGCATATACAACGATAGTATTTTAAAGTTGTCTCCATTTATATTTTTCGCTAGTGTTGTGGGAATTTAACGTATCTATTTCGCGCACTCTGCAATCGAACCTTATAATAGTGAATAGTCCCCCCCCCAAAAGGGTTTTTTTTCAAATCCAATGTAAAAAATTTTTAATTTTTTTTTGAGGCATTCTGGTTTTATTTGTTATAATTTTTTGTTTTTTATTTTTGGGATAATTCTCAAAATTTGTACTGTCATTGCCAATTTTATAATTACTATTCTTACCAATACTTCAGCAGCTCTGTAGATATCACCGATTATCATTTTTCCTCGTATATCTAGATTGTGTGCAATTGTATCGTCGCTACTTTGTATAGTCGATGTATTTGACCCTGAGCTGAAATAAAGATTATTATTATTATTATTTTTTTATTATTTTTTTTTTTTTGTTTTTTGCTCTATCACAGTCCTCCAATTCGACTGGGTGGTATTTATAGTGTGGGGTTCCGGGTTGCATCCTGCCTCCTTAGGAGTCCATCACTTTTCTTACTATGTGTGCCGTTTCTTAGGATCACACTCTTCTGCATGAGTCCTGGAGCTACTTCAGCCTCTAGTTTTTCTAGATTCCTTTTCAGGGATCTTGGGATCGTGCCTAGTGCTCCTATGATTATGGGTACGATTTCCACTGGCATATCCCATATCCTTCTTATTTCTATTTTCAGATCTTGATACTTATCCATTTTTTCCCTCTCTTTCTCTTCAACTCTGGTGTCCCATGGTATTGCGACATCATGAGTGATACTTTCTTCTTGACTTTGTCATCAACGTCACGTCTGGTCTGTTTGCACGTATCACCCTATCTGTTCTGATACCATAGTCCAGAGGATCTTTGCCTGATCGTTTTCTAATCACTCCCTCAGGTTGGTGCTCGTACCACCACTTATTACTGCAAGGTAGCTGATGTTTCTTGCACAGGCTCCAGTGGAGGGCTTTTGCCACTGAATCATGCCTCTTTTTGTACTGGTTCTGTGCATGTGCTGGGCATTCGCTTGCTATGTGGTTTATGGTTTCATTTTTCGTATTGCACTTCCATACAAGATGGGCAGAGATGTTTTATTTGCCGTACCCCCCCCTATCGTTCTTTGAACATATCTGGTTCTTAGGGCCTGATCTTGTGCTGCTGTTATCATTCCTTCAGTTTCCTTCTTTAGCTCTCCCCTCTGTAGCCATTGCCATGTGTCATCGCTGGCTAGTTCTTTAGTCTGTCTCATGTATTGTCCGTGCATTGGTTTGTTGTGCCAGTCCTCTGTTCTGTCTGTCATTCTCCTGTCTCTGTATATTTGTGGGTCTTTGTCTACTTTTATTAGTCCCTTCTTCCCATGCACTCTTTAGCCACTCGTCTTCACTGGTTTTTCAGATATTGCCCCAGTACTCTGTCTCGATGTTGACGCAGTCCTCTATACTTAGTAGTCCTTTCCCTCCTTCCTTTCGTGTTATGTATAGTCTGTCCGTATTTGCTCTTGGGTGTAGTGCTTTGTGTATTGTCATATGTTTCCTGGTTTTTTTTCTGATCTATGGCTGGCGGAGTTCTGCCTTCGTCCATTCCACTATTCCTGCGCTGTATCTGATTACTGGCACTGCCCATGTGTTTATGGCTTTTATCATATTTCCGGCGTTGAGTTTTGACTTGAGGATCGCCTTGAGTCTCTGCATATATTCTTTCCTGATCGTGTCCTTCATCTCTTGGTGTTTTATATCCCCTCCTTCCATTATTCCCAGGTATTTGTATCCTGTCTCATCTATGTGTTTGATGTTGCTCCCATCCGGTAGCTTTATCCCTTCAGTTCTCGTTACTTTGCCTTTTTGTATGTTGACTAAGGCGCATTTTTTATTCCAAACTCCATCTTGATGTCCCCCGATACAATCCTTACAGTCTGGATTAGGGTATCTATTTCCTTGATGCTCTTACCATACAGCTTGAAGTCGTCCATGAACATCGGATGGTTGATTCTGTTTTGCCTCTTTTCTTGAGTTGATACCCGGCATCCATCTTCTGTAGTACTAATTTATTTATTATTATTATTATTATTATTATTATTATTATTATTATTATTATTATTATTATTATTATTATTATTATTATTTGGGAAGCAGACCCTCTCTCATGCATACTTTATTAAAAGAAATGGCTACTTCAGCAGCGTTACGCTTGTAGGGATTCTTCTCTATTTTCCGAATAGTGGCCTTTTCTGTGCTACTTAAAACAGGCTAGTAGAGCGCCTATGGAGGTCTTTCTCAAATGCAGGTTAAATATATTACACCAATCTTGACCCTGCATTTGAGAATGACCTCCATAGGCTGTTTACAGCCTGTTTAAGTACCACAGAAAAAGCCACTATTCGGAAAATAGAGAGGAATCACTACAAAAGCAACGCTGCTGAAGTAGCCATTACTTTTAATAAAGTATTATTATTATTATTATTATTATTTTTTTTATTTTTTTTTTTTGCTCTATCACAGTCCTCCAATCGACTGGGTGGTATTTATAGTGTGGGGTTCCGGGTTGCATCCTGCCTCCTTAGGAGTCCATCACTTTTCTTACTATGTGTGCCGTTTCTAGGATCACACTCTTCTGCATGAGTCCTGGAGCTACTTCAGCCTTTAGTTTTTCTAGATTCCTTTTCAGGGATCTTAGGATCATGTCTAGTGCTCCTATGATTATGGGTACGATTTCCACTGGCATATCCCATATCCTTCTTATTTCTATTTTCAGATCTTGATACTTATCCATTTTTTCCCTCTCTTTCTCTTCAACTCTGGTGTCCCATGGTATTGCGACATCAATGAGTGATACTTTCTTCTTGACTTTGTCAATCAGCGTCACGTCTGGTCTGTTTGCACGTATCACACTATCTGTCCTGATACCATAGTCCCAGAGGATCTTTGCCTGATCGTTTTCTATCACTCCCTCAGGTTGGTGCTCGTACCACTTATTACTGCAAGGTAGCTGATGTTTCTTGCACAGGCTCCAGTGGAGGGATTTTACCTCTGAATCATGCCTCTTTTTGTACTGGTTCTGTGCAAGTGCCGGACATTCGCTTGCTATGTGGTTTATGGTTTCATTTTTCGTATTGCACTTCCTACATATGGGAGAGATGTTATTTCCGTCTATCGTTCTTTGAACATATCTGGTTCTTAGGCCTGATCTTGTGCCGCTGTTATCATTCCTTCAGTTTCCTTCTTTAGCTCTCCCCTCTGTAGCCATTGCCATGTGTCATCGCTGGCTAGTTCTTTAGTCTGTCTCATGTATTGTCCGTGCATTGGTTTGCTGTGCCAGTCCTCTGTTCTGTCTGTCATTCTCCTGTCTCTGTATATTTGTGGGTCTTCGTCTACTTTTATTAGTCCTTCTTCCCATGCACTCTTTAGCCACTCGTCTTCACTGGTTTTCAGAATTGCCCCAGTGCTCTGTTCTCGATGTTGAACGCAGTCCTCTATCTTAGTAGTCCTCTCCCTCCTTC
>NC_061108.1:128526314-128528814 GCF_015104395.2 Macrobrachium nipponense
TTCATTAAATTTTTTTTATTAAATTTAATCATCATTGACTTTAGCTGAGAGCCTGATTTCAAGATGGCTGATTGAGAGAAATCTGATTTCAGTTTTGAAATATGAAGTTTATATTATGAAGGTAAAGAATTATGTTGGCTATCAAAATCTGAACGAATGTTACAAAAAAAGTTTTTAGATTTGGATGTCAAGGAACATAGTAAATTATAGGTTAAATGTATGTTTTTCTTTTAAAGTTTGGCCTTCAGAAATAAAAAAAATGACTAGAACTATGGACTTCAGAGGAAGTGAGACTCGAAAAAGTACTTTGTATTCTTTGAACTCTGATGACAAGAACTTTGCAGTGTAAAAATATTGACAATTTTTCTTTAAAAACGCTGAACATTTTCTAACCCACCTTTTTTTTTTTATTGATACCCAAATGCCAAAGTAATAAAAAGTTTGATATTTTCTTAACATTTTGGATGTCTAAACCAAGGAATAAATACTGTTTATTGATAGACAGCATTAGAATGAAAGTTTTTTTTATTTTAAACTGTATATATTTTAGGTGGAATTAAAATTAATAAAATAAATGAATTTAATGACGTAGATATCAAAATGAATATATAAAATCGGCACTTTTTATATGAATAACCACCCAGTTAGTCAAGGCATCTCATAGGGTAAGAATTAGATTGCCAATTAATTCTATAATGTAGGAACAACCGAACTGTGGTGATCAGTGTAAATAATTACTTGGTGCGGTGATTACACAAAGAATTTAATGATAAATGAATTCTGATTCACAAAATAGCCAAGATGAAACCCACAGAAAAAAGCACCACAAATTAGTTTTAAAAAATATATAATTTTAATACATGCATGCCAGGTTCTTCCCTGATACTTTAAAGCCCTTGAAATTTGAATCCCTGAAATTTAGAGGAAACAAAGTCTATGATTTTCTAATATATATTTAATACCGAGTAATTATTTACTCTGCTCTTTCACTCCACGTCATTGCTGGTTAGCATTTCCTGGCTTTTCACTCCAAAACACGCACTGAGATTTGCGATTATTTTTTGCTTTAAACATTTTTTTTTTTCTAATTTTATGAGATACGTCATGGTTTGCAGAGTTTGTATGGTGCTTTTACGTTGCATGGAACCAGTGGTTATTCATCAACGGGACAACGGCTTTACGTGACTTCCAAACCACGTCGGGAGTGAACTTCTATCACCAGAAATACACATCTCTCACTCCTCAATGGAATGCCCGAGAATCGAACAAGCGGCCACCGAGGTGGCAGGCCGACACCATACCGACCACGCTACTGAGGCGCTTATGGTTAACAGATTGATTAAACCAACATCTTGTATCCTTTTAGGGGTTCAACGTCGTAATTGTCAACTTCAATTAAAATTTTCTTATTTTTTATTTTAATAGTTTATTTTTTTATTATAATAATTTACTTGTATTTTAATAATCTACCAAAAATTTTGTTTACTTATTTATTAATTTGTTAACATATATTTTCCTTTTTTGTAAGTTATCTCTCTCTCTCTCTCTCTCTCTCTCTCTCTCTCTCCATTATATTAATTTGTTAACTTATATTTTCCTGTTTAGTAAGTGATCTCTCTCTCTCTCTCTCTCTTTCTTTCATAATTTGTTAACTTATATTTTCCTTTTTTATTAAGTGCTCTCTCTCTCTCTCAATTGCCTTCTGTTACACCCTCATTAGCAACATATTCTTAGAAAACTTGAATTTCGAGTCAGTAGCCCCTTTGGTGGGCTTGTTCCGTATGAATGGGGTTCATCTCCTGAATAATGATAATAATAATGAGTAATAATGGACAACAGTTGTATCAGTACTACAATCTCTGAAAGAGCAGAGACAGAGAAAGAGGGGAATAAAGACTCTTGAAACCGCATCGTTTGTCTCTCTTGTATTATACATCACGACCTTCAAAGATGATTCATTTTTCCCCCGTGAAAATGGGACGAATTTTTCTCTGATGGCCTTGTCATTCCTCACAGAGGAAACGTGAAAAATTACGTAGCGTTTGACGTAACACCGTGGAAAGGTTTTTTTTTTTCTTCCTCAGTATGTTACCTGTTATTGTTATTAGTTGAAAGGTCTCTCTCTCTCTCTCTCTCTCTCTCTCCTCCTCCTCCTCCTCCTCCTCCTCCCGATCACCTATTGAAGGTGAGAGATTTTCTGGATAAATGTCAACCATTCTCTGAGGGATGTTTTGGAAAGAACGCCTTCGCCCCCCCCCCCCCCCCCCCCCCCCCCGCCCCCCCCCCCCCCCCCCCCCCCCCCCGTCCCCTCTTCTCCCCCACCCCCCTTCCCAAATGAATATGGAGAAGTCATTGAAGAACGACAAACATTTTTGTGAGACTTCTGCGGATTTCGGAGGCGTAGTCTGCCTTCTTTCTTGTAGGATTATTCTTCAAGGTATAATTGGCCGCTTCACACTGAGCGACAGCCAATCAGAGGACAGAACGGAGGATAATTATT
>NC_061108.1:128531314-128536314 GCF_015104395.2 Macrobrachium nipponense
CCCTCCGGCCGAGGCAGCCGAGCCCCGCAAGCACGACCAGGAGGATTAATTGAGAAAATACTCTCCAGTTCTTAAGTTTCCCCAATGATATTGTTGTGCACTGATTGAGTACTTCCCCTGAACCCGCAGGGATGCCGACCTTGGCGGACTCCCTCCCTTGTTGCTGTAATCCGCAAACTTCGCTCTGTACATTCTCCGTTTCGTATTGAAGGCGCTTTCCCTTTGGTGTCCTCGTTTGGTTCAACCGGGAGAAAGTAGTAGATTGTAGCGTGAACGATGGAATTAATAAAGAGAAATCGCTTCGTTAGATTTAAGCTTTTTAGGGGGGAGACTGACTGACTCTGAGGCTGAAAAATCTGGACCCGACCAGACGGCAACACTCAATTGAAGCACGTGTTCGGCGCCATCTTAAGGTATCATTTTTTCTCCTCAGGTATCGCTCACGGTCGGGTCGATATAGCTCACCTGGCCATTTCTTTCGCGGGCGTATGGGTCGAGGATCGAGTCACGTACGTTTTCATTCCTGTGGCCGTACGCGTTACGTCTTGGGAAACGAATTTGTCTCTATACTGTTTATTAATTTAGTGAGTATTCTCCTTGCAGACCTGACCCTCCGCTGACCAAACTTGGGTCACTCTATTCTGAAATCGGAGGAAGAATTGCGGGCATCGTCGGCGGTGGCTGGAGCAGCCATCGCCCCGTATGACACCTGTTTCTTTACCCTCTAGCTTCATTAGAGCGGGAGACGGAAGTCTCCCCTCCCAAGACGGGCAAAAAGAATATTTCTGCCCTCCGTCATTAAGGGCCATTGTCGGCGCGCACCTTTCCTCCCGCTTACGCTCCTGCGCCCGCGGCGATTACCGTTTACATTCGCCACATGTCAAGAAGCTAATCATGACGCCGGCGCGGATTTAATCACAGTCTTACGGCCTCGTGCCATAAAACCGACATTAACTTGTGCTTGCTGGAGGGTTAAGTGCTTTTGATCGGCGCAACCTCGGCGCCTGTGCTCGCATAACACCTGACTCCTCCTCGCGGAGCCAAGCAAGCTTGTGGGGTGACAACATGGCGGCGGCCCTGTCATATACTAGTATCGGTTGGCTCCATTTTTTGGACGTTTTGGATGTCTGTGGTTTTCGCGCGCTTTTCTGTGGTTTTCCCGCGCTTTTGCGAAGGCGAATAGCTTTTGGTAAGTGAATGTAAAAGTTCGTTTATTGTTTTTTCTTCTTGAAATAAAAATCTTTTTTAATATATTGACAAATTAATGGGTATTGGCGTCAAGCAACAGCTAAAGTTGCAACAAGAACAGACTGATCTACCTAGCGAGTCACCAGCACTCAAAAATATCGTTTTCTTTGATGCCTGGTTTCATGTGTGTCATGATGCTGCCATTACAAGCCAGTTGTTCTTCCTGCGAACAAGTGTTATTGCCAATGTTATTGCCTCTGTTAACGTCATTAGAACATTGAAGGTTAATTTAGAGATGTCCCATTGTTCTTGATTAGATTGTAACTGACGATGAAAAGACGCAGTTCAAAGCTTTTTCTCTGCTAGTTCAGTGATAATTATGATGCCATTGATAAAACTGCCTCTTATAACTGCTATTACATCTTTTAAAACATTAATTTTATCATCACAAGGTTATGGAAGTAGGCAGCGTCTGTCATGTGTTTGTTAAATTTGTTAAATTCTCTCCTCTCTCTCTCTCTCTCTCTCTCTCTCTCTCTCTCTCTCTCTATTGATGTAGGTCGTGAGTAAAGCATTTCGAAGCCAATTTGCGAGGTTCATGGCCTAGTCTGGACAGAGAGAGAGAGAGAGAGAAGAGAGAGAGAGAGAGAGAGAGACTTCGTGCCCGCAAAAAAAGAAAATAATCATGAAGCAAAAAAAAAAAAAAAAAAACCAATGTCACAGCTTGATGATGGGCGAGCTATATATAGATAGGTAGATAGATAGCCTTGAGGGCTTTATCTGGTCAGGGACACAGAAAACATTAACCGTTTACTACTTAAACGTCGCTACACAGTGCTACCCCGCTGGCGGACACTGATTCTTTCTTTTTGTCTCCCTACCCTTACCCAGGAGTCCAGGAGTTGACCCTTCTCCCTCCCCCTCCTTTACTCTCCTCCCTGGCGCCTTCCCTTCTTCATACTCGGCGTTATAATCATGATTATTAGCTTATATGTTAATCCATATAATTTTGTTGATTATCTCAAGCGGTTTAAGCTCATGCTTTTGTAACTTTGTCGAGGATTTATTGCGTCTTAACAGTTGTGTCTTATTTTCTTTTATCTTCTTTTGTTAAATGTTTGTCAGGTTTGCGTCAAACCTTCTCTGTCTCTCTCTCTCTCTCTTTCTCTCCCTCCCTCCCTCCCTCTCCCGGGACCCCAGATCACGGAAATCAGTCCGTCATGCTTCTCTTATTGATTTTTGCAGATATTCCATCGGTTTGTAGTTTCGTCTCATGGTCTGAAGTCCTTTCAGTTTCATCTTATTCAAGAGCTCTATTAAATCGTCTTAATCATTGGTAACTTCTGTGCCCTGCAAGATCGAATCCCATTATTAGTTGAGAAGGAATTACTTTTCTGCATTAATCTCTTGAAAAGGGAAAAAGGTATTATTCGTGTTCATTTTTGTGTAAAAGTTAACACAAAGCAAAGGGTCATCGCACATGAAATCATTCTCCACTCCAATCCAGAGAGAGAGAGAGAGAGAGAGAGAGAGAGAGATAGATAGATAGAGAGAGAGAGAGTGCGAGGTGGTTTGAACGCGAATTATACATAGAAATCATTCACCAATCATTGCCACTAAATAACTTGTTTAAGATCGAAGCTTACTGTATTAGAGATCTAGATTTTCTTGTTCATTATTTTTGTCGATTATCGCTTTACAGAATCGTTCATAATCAGATGCGGACTTCGTACTTACACATAACACAGGTCTCGTATATAACTTATATTTATCCAGAGTTAGTAGATATCGTAAGATTATGTGCTTGGCTTTTTGTATGTACGTATAAAACAATTTTATATTCCGACGTTTTAATTTTACTATCAACGCCCTGACGTCGTCGATAGCATGATGACCTCTGTATTGAAATTAATTATAAGGTTTAAGGTTTATGTAACTTTTAAAATCATAATTTAGATTAATGCGCCCGTAACTAAAGAGTATTATAAATGAAAAAGGTTTGGTATAGACCTGTGAAATTACGCGATATGTTTAGCATATCTATGTTCCAAAAGATAAATGATATCAATAAAAGTTTTAAGAAATATTATTTCTAGAAATTAAAATAATATCGCCTGTATGGCACCCTTCGTGAATATTCATTAAGATGTACTCAGAAGTCACCCAAGTTTGTGAATTTAACTGTATTGTAATTCTTTTCGTATGCACGTTGGTATTGTCAGTCAGATGATTGATTAACAATATTTTTTTATTATTATAACAATACCAGTATTAATGATATACTCTGGATTAAGTTCAGATGAGCATAGTTTGTCAAAACTGTTAGATGGAATGCATGAAAAAATAAGTTGAACATAAAGATTACAAACAATCTATTTGACTGAATCAGTGGGCGAATTGATAAGAGAGAAATTACTTTCTCTGAAAAGATTGAATCTATCATGCTTTCAATGACCTGTATTAAATTAAACGCAATCCTTTTAAGTCTTGCAATTTATTTTTATTTGCCTGCCATCGGTCTAAAGTTAATTCGTTTATATAAATTAATTGATTAATTCAGGATTTAGTTTAGTTGATATGTAATTTAACAATTGCTGATTTGTGTTTCTGATATGAACGATTATGTCACGTTTTGTTTTTATTTAGTTTGAACGAGTGAAATTTAATGAAAGATTCTAATCTCGTAATAGGGTGGATTCTTATGTATATTGTGTTTTTATTGGTTGTGTTCGTAAGATTTCTTGTGGCTACATGAAACGTGTCTCCTGAATTTGATGTGTTTTTATTCTAGTTGAAATAAATATCGATGGGTTATCTCTTGATGTATGTGCACGCGCGTTTGTTTGTTTGTGTATGTGTGTGCGTGTGTGTGTTTGATTATTTTTAGGTAGATACATTTTGTTTATAGTTTTTGTTTTAGGTATTGTTTTTACGTTGGGTGTTCAGTCTTTATCTAATAAAATTATGTGATGTGATATAAAATATCCTATAATGTCAGTTTATGACCAGATACAAATTAACTTTTTTTTTTTTTTTTTTTTTTTTTTACGTAGGGTCTTCAGTCTTCGTCTAATGTAAAATTTATTTGATATAATGAAATTACCTATAATGCCAGTTTATGACCAAATCCAAATTAACTTTTTTTTTTTTTTTTCATTTTATTTTTTTACGTAGGGTGTTCAGTCTTCATCTAATAACAAATATATGCGATATATTGAAATGATCTATATACCAGTTTATAACAAGATCCAAAAGAAATTTTTTTTTAAATCACCCACCAAATGTATCATAATAATCTTTTTCCCTCGGACAGTCATTTGACAATTTTATCGTTATATTTTCACAATGAACTTTACTATTTATTTTATAAATGTCTCTCATTTTACTCCATGTTTCCCGGGCATTCCATTGAGGAGTTAGAGATGTGTATTTCTGGTGATAGAAGTTCACTCTCGACGTGATTCGGAAGTCCCGTAAAGCCGTTGATCCCGTTGCTGAATAACCACTGCTTCCATGCAACGTACAAACATCATACAAACAAACAAACAAACATTTTACTCTTCTTTCTGACTCTAAATTGCATGTTTTCATTAGCAGGTTTTCACTCCACGTCGACGTCGATGATTATTATTGTCGTGCCGTGTGTTTTTATATTTATTTAATTACCTAATCAAGTGGGTATGCCCTGCTCTTTTCAATTTTACTACATTACAGTTTCACCTTTTGTTTCCTTTCACTCGTTCAGGCAACTCTCGCTGTTGTATTATTCAATTTGTAGGTATGAATGTTAGTTTGATTTTTGTGGAACCTTA
>NC_061108.1:128541314-128543814 GCF_015104395.2 Macrobrachium nipponense
CTTGAAAATAAATATTGTCTTTGTAAAAATAATTTAACTGTTTTTAGAGATTCGAACAGTTAACTATTCCAAAAACAATTAAATACCGATTTTCAGTTTTATAATAAGAATTCCGGAAGTAAATGGAGAAATGAGAAACAGAGAGAATTTACTTAAATATCTTTAATTCCTTTTTTTGGAAATAGGATACTTCCTTACCGATCCCCCATTTTGCCACGAAGGGTTTTGCAAGGGGACGCCAAGTTTTCGGCCAAAATGGCCTCGCCAACAATATGGCGGAACCAAACCCCCCCCCCCCCCACCCCCCCCCCCCGCCCCCCCCCCCCCGGTCTATTTATGAATATCACAACTTTCCCCCTCCCCCCCCCACTCCCCCCCACTCCCCCCCCCCCCCCCCCACCCCCCCCTTCCGAATCACCCCCTCCTCAAGAATTACCTTCGGATCCTCTTAATCATAGCGTGCGGCGCATCCCCCCACCCCCCCCCCCCCCCCCCCCCCTACTCCTTCTCTCACCTTCGTACAGCTTCTCTCTCTCTCTCTCTCTCTCTCTCTCTCTTCTCTCTCTCTCTCCTTTAGTTGTCTTGTTTGTTGAAGGTGTTTACGAGTTGGAGTTGTCGCCATAACTGCATGTTAATTAGATTTAACAGCAAGATTTTCTCCTTATTTCTTTAAACAATATTATTGTATTTATTTATGTGTTTATACACACACACACACACACACACACATATATATATATATAATATATAATTATATATATATATAGATATAATATATATAATAATATATATGTGTGTGTGTGTTTGTTTGTTTTGGTTTTGTTTTATTATGTATGCATGTTTGTTTGTTTATTTGTATGCAATTATGTATGGATGGATCTATATACACACTTATATATATGTATGTATGTTGTTGTATATTTATATATAGTTTTTATGCATACATATACAGTGTATATATGCTATATATATAGATATTGTATGTTCTTTTATTTATGTATGTGCTTTTCATTATCTATACATTGTAAAAATAAAGGTTTTGTATACTTTGCGATCAAGTTATTCATATATGCATTGTATATATACACAATGTATATATACATATAGATAGATAGATACGCATGTATATTTCCGTGTGCATTATACTTTATTGTAATGATTTTCTTATTATACTTTATACTTTATTGTAATGATTTTCTTATTATACTTTATTGTAATGATTCACATTGCTGCATGAAATATTATTTTATAACATAGAAGATAAAAGCATGAAAAAGTAAGGTCTACGTAAGTTACGCCATATTTAAAGACATCATTTTGCTCATAGGAGAAATTTTAATCACTTTGTTATTTAATTTTTATTATTATTTTAATATTAATATTAAATAATTAATAATAACCCGTGATATGGCTTAAATTCTACGGTTATTGGAACAACCCTTTCATTTGTTTTTTGAAGCTTTCATTTTTTGTATATAATGAAAAAATTGAATTAACTGTGAATTTGGTACCTTGTACGAAATGAGGTATATCTGTTCGCTTTTGGAGTGGGGACTGTGTTACTCAGTATAATATAATACGTAGATAAGTAGAAAAGTGACGGTGAGTTAAAGATGAATATTCATTGCTCTTTATGTATCAAGTAACACAATCGAAATTATATTTGATGTAGCGAAAACTGCAAGATATATATATAGTATATATAAGCAGAAAGTTGATAATGAATTTGCAATTCTGTGACCAATCATAAACTGTCATTTCGAATTTTTGTTTTTGTTATATGCTGAGAGAGAGAGAGAGAGAGAGAGAGAGAGAGAGAGAGAGAGAGAGAGAGAGAGAGAGAGAGAGGCGAAAACCACAAGACATATAAAAAAGAAAAAGTTGATAATGAATTTGCAAGTCTGAGACCGACCATAAACTGTAATTTCGACATTTTGTTTTTGTGACATGCTGAGAGAGAGAGAGAGAGAGAGAGAGAGAGAGAGAGAGAGAGAGAGAGAGAGATAAGAATTGTCAGGTTATTATAGATCATAAAATGTCATTTAGATATTTTGTTTTCATTATATGCTGAGAAGAACCCAAAGAGCTGAGAGAGAGAGAGAGAGAGAGAGAGAGAGAGAGAGAGAGAGAGAGAGAGAGAGAGAGAGAGAGAGAGAGAGAGAGAGAGAGAGAGAGAGAATTATCGAGTCTATTACAGATCATAAACTGTCATTTCGAGACATTTTGTTTTTTTGTGATATGCTGTGCTGACAAGAACTAAGAGAGAGAGAGAGAGAGAGAGAGAGAGAGAGAGAGAGAGAGAGAGAGAGAGAGAGAGAGAGAGAGTCAGTCTCGAACGCACCCAGACGCTGGGGGCGGCGGCGAAATGAAATTTGCCCTCCGTCTCTGTGGCTGTGTTGTTATTGTCGTCGTCAAAAGATGGAATTAGTATCGGAAGGAAATGACCATTTTCTTGTCAATGCATCTTCGCATCTCCTTCCTAAGACCCCAGAATGAATGC